>NW_023425582.1:895000-947500 GCF_014108245.1 Pipistrellus kuhlii
GAGTGTGCGTGGAGGGATGTGTGATTGTGTGCATGTGTGTGGGGGCTAGCATGGTATGTGTTTGTGGGTGTTTGGTGGATGTGGTTGTGTGTGTGAGTGTGGGTGTGTGTGGAGTGTGGGGTGTGGTTGTGTGTATGCATGTGGGGGTGTGGCTTTGTTCATGCATGTGGGGGTGTGGTTGTGTGCATGTGTGTGGGTGTGGGTTGTGTTTGTGTGCATGTGTATGGGGTGAGAGTGTGTGGTGTGCATGTATGAGGGGAGTCAGTGTGTACATGCATGTGGGGTTTGATTGTGTGTGTGATTAGAGATAAGTGGCTGACAAATAACTCTCATTAGTTGGTGAGAAGTGGGGCTGAACCCCCTGGAAATGAGAGGCATCCACGTGGTCACTCTGCAAATCTCCTCTGCAAAAGCATCAGTCTTACCCACAAATCCTTGCACTGCTGGCCAGCATTTCCCCTGCCTCCTGGGGACACTGAGCTCGCTGGAGGCGCCCTCCAGACCCTGTGCTCGGTCCTGTAGGTCCCCGTCTGAGCGTTCACAGGGTGAGGAAAGGACTCGCCCGCCAGGCACGGCGGTGGAAGGCGCCTGCGGGCCTGGGTTCGCTTTAATCTCAGCCAGTGTCCTCTGAGCGTGTCTGCGTGTTTGCCCGGCCCCACGCCGCTCTCTCCCTGCAGAGTATGACCTGGAGCCCTGCGAGGACCCCGGCGTGCCCGCCTTCAGCCGCAGGATCGGCTTCCGCTTCGGGGTCGGGGACGCGCTGACCTTCTCCTGCTTCCCGGGGTACCGCCTGGAGGGTGCCACCACGCTGACCTGCCTGGGCGGGGGCCGCCGTGTGTGGAGTGCGCCTCTGCCAAGGTGTGTGGGTAGGTGGTCACACGCTTTCATTTCATTCACCCAGGGGCGGGCCCAGCGCAGCCGGGACACGGGGCCCTGCGTGGTGGGAGGAGGGCGAGGATGAGGGTGAGAGCGAGGGTGGGTGTGGGCGTGGACCCGGCCTCCTAGCTGCCTGCCGGGGGCGAGCCTCAGGCTGGCTGTGCCTTCTCAGCTGGAAGGCCAGCTCCTTCAGCCCCACAGTTCATGACTGAGAGACAGACGCTGCGTCAATCGTTTTTATAAAGGGAACGAGGTAAAGTGACGCTGGAAACCACGCTGTGGGAACACGGCCTTGGACACGCTGTGGGAACACGACATTGACACGCTATAGTCACACAAGCTCTGATACGCTATAGTAACACAGACTCGGACAGGCTGTAGGGGCAGGCCTGGGACAGGCTGTAGGAACAGGCCTGGGACAGGCTGTAGGAACAGGCCAGGGACAGGCTGTAGGAACAGGCCTGGGACAGGCTGTAGGAACAGGCCTGGGACAGGCTGTAGGAACAGGCCTGGGACAGGCTGTAGGAACAGGCCTGGGACAGGTTGTAGGAACACAGCCTCGGACAGGCTGTAGGAACAGGCCTGGGACAGGCTGTAGGAACAGGCCTGGGACAGGCTGTAGGAACAGGCCTGGGATAGGCTGTAGGAACATAGCCTCAGACAGGCTGTAAGAACAGGCCTAGGACAGGCTGTAGGGGCAGGCCTGGGACAGGCTGTATGGGCAGGCCTGGGACAGGCTGTAGGGGCAGGCCTGGGGCAGGCTGTAGGAACAGGCCTGGGACAGGCTGTAGGGGCAGGCCTGGGGCAGGCTGTAGGAACAGGCCTGGGACAGGCTGTAGGAACAGGCTTGGGACAGGCTGTAGGGGCAGGCCTGGGACAGGCTGTAGGGGCAGGCCTCGGACAGGCTGTAGGAACAGGCCTGGGACAGGCTGTAGGAACAGGCCTGGGGCAGGCTGTAGGAACAGGCCTCGGACAGGCTGTAGGAACAGGCCTGGGACAGGCTGTAGGAACAGGCCTGGGACAGGCTGTAGGAACAGGCCTGGGACAGGCTGTAAGAACAGGCCTAGGACAGGCTGTAGGGGCAGGCCTGGGGCAGGCTGTAGGAACAGGCCTGGGACAGGCTGTAGGGGCAGGCCTGGGGCAGGCTGTAGGAACAGGCCTGGGACAGGCTGTAGGAACAGGCTTGGGACAGGCTGTAGGGGCAGGCCTGGGACAGGCTGTAGGGGCAGGCCTCGGACAGGCTGTAGGAACAGGCCTGGGACAGGCTGTAGGAACAGGCCTGGGGCAGGCTGTAGGAACAGGCCTGGGATAGGCTGTAGGAACATAGCCTCAGACAGGCTGTAAGAACAGGCCTAGGACAGGCTGTAGGGGCAGGCCTGGGGCAGGCTGTAGGAACAGGCCTCGGACAGGCTGTAGGAACAGGCCTGGGACAGGCTGTAGGGGCAGGCCTGGGACAGGCTGTAGGAACAGGCCTGGGACAGGCTGTAGGAACAGGCCTGGGACAGGCTGTAGGAACAGGCCTGGGACAGGCTGTAGGAACAGGCCTGGGACAGGCTGTAGGAACAGGCCTGGGACAGGCTGTAGGGGCAGGCCTGGGACAGGCTGTAGGAACAGGCCTGGGACAGGCTGTAGGAACAGGCCTGGGACAGGCTGTAGGGGCAGGCCTGGGACAGGCTGTAGGAACAGGCCTGGGACAGGCTGTAGGAACAGGCCTGGGACAGGCTGTAGGGGCAGGCCTGGGACAGGCTGTAGGGGCAGGCCTCGGATAGGCTGTAGGAACAGGCCTGGGGCAGGCTGTATGGGCAGGCCTGGGACAGGCTGTAGGAACAGGCCTGGGACAGGCTGTAGGGGCAGGCCTCAGGCTGTAGGAACAGGCCTCGGACAGGCTGCAGTAGCACAGCCGTGGGCCGTGGTGAGGATGGAAAGCAGGTGTCTCCCTGGCACAGCACGGGGAGGTGGCAGGCAGTGCCGCTTCCTGTTGTTGCTGGTTCTCCCAGGTCTTCCCCAGCCACACTCTCCACACAGCCCTGACGGTCCTCACTGCCTCCCCGGGAAGGCGGACACTTCCATCCCGAAGGCGCCCCAGCTCCAGGAGACCCCCAAAACATACATAAATACATGAGCACATGCCTGTCCAAGCACACACACACACACCTGTCCAAACCCGCACATGCCTGAACAAGTGTGTGCACACCTCAGTGTGCACATGCCTGTCCAAGCACCCACACGCCTGTCCAAGCACGCACACCCCTGCACATGAACATGTGCACGGTTGGCAGCTGTACTATATTTCAGGGCCACTTGGGGCCCCTGGCGTGTGGAGCCGAAGGCATTCTAACCGAGGCGCTCACTGGCGCGGCTGAGGAGCCGGTGCCGAGAGGCCGGGCACCTGCCGGGTCCTCAGGAAGAAAGGCTGCGCTCGCTCTGCTGACCAGAGGCTCAGGGTGGCTTTATGGGCACTTGGGCCTGGAAGGGAGGCGGCCCCTGTGGTCAGGAGGAGGACCGCCTTCCATCCCGGACGCACTGTGGCCGCGCGGGCAGAGGAGGCCAGTGCGGGGTGGGAAGCCTGGTTAAATAAAAGCGTCCGGTGGTGCCATGGACTGAAAACGCAGGCAAGTGGCACCGCCATGACCGCCGTGCTGGGACAGGGAACCGGCGGCCATCTCGTGAGGCTGGAGTGAGGTAAGGAGAGGAGCTGTGTCGCCCGGCGGTGCTGGGACTCGTGGATTGTTCCAGAACGCTCTGTGGGGTGGCATGCTGCTCCCATGGGCTGAGGCATCCTAATAAGAGGAAAAAGAAAACCCTGCCGGCCAGCATGGCTCCGTGGAACCAGGAGGCCAGGGTTTGATTCCCAGTGAAGGGCACAGGCCAGGTTGTGGCTCCATCCCCTGTAGGGGGCACGAGGAGGCAGCCATCAGTGACTCTCTTTCCTCGATGATGTTTCTATCGCCCTCCCCGTCTCTGAAACCAGTAAAAGCATTTTCTAAATAAGAAAGAACACCTTGGACACGGTTCCTCCCCGTGCAGCCGGGAAACGCTCCAGGTCGCAGGTCTGCGGCTACAGCGGATCGACGGCAGACACGCTGGGAGGAGGGAGGCTGCGCGGCTGTCACGGCGTCTGCCGACACAGGCGTTAACGCCCAGCCCTCTCCCTTTCCTCGTAGCTGAGTGCGGGGCGAGGGTCACCGGCAGCGAAGGGACGCTGCTGTCGCCGAACTTCCCGTCCAACTACGACAACCACCACGAGTGCATCTACAGCATCGAGACGGAGGCGGGCCAGGGCATCCGCCTGTGGGCGCGGACCTTCGAGCTGCAGGCCGGGGACTCGCTGCGGGTACGCTCCCCCCGCGCGGCCCCTCCCACCTCAGCAGCGGTGCCTGCGGATACTGCACTGGAATGTTCTGTGGCGCGCGGTCCCCAGCCGGTTTCTCCCCTGGGAAGCGGCAGGGAGTGCCGCGTGAAGGAGGGAACGCGGACTGTGAACAGCAAGTGGGCCTGTGCTCCTGGTCTGGCATTAGCGGTATATCTTGGGCAAATCATTTAACACTTCTAACTTCCAAACATGTCACACATATAACGCCGATGGCTGTGTAGCGGTGTAATGTGGTGTGTGTCCCCAGCCCTGTGCCTGGCACTCACAGGCAGTTACAGCTCATGGGGGCCCCAGCCTGCCCCTGTGGCCACTCTGTGTACACGCGGCCCGGCATGCAGAGCTGCGATGACCGAGACCTGACTGTGGACACATTGCAGCCACCGTCACGGGACCACGGGGCCGGTTCACATGGAGGAGCCACGGGGACTGGACAGACTCAAGGCAGCAGGCCCGTGGCATGAGCTATGGCCCTCAGCAGGGCCCCGTGTGTCCTGTGATGGCGAGTGTTAAGCTCAGGAGCCCCAGGTCTTGCCTCGACCTAGGACCGTGGTCAGCAAACTCCTTAGTCCACAGAGCCAAATATCAACAGGGCAATGATTGACATTTCTTTGGAGAGCCACATTTTTTAAACTTGGACTACTTCTCACGTGCCACTTCTTCAACATAGACTCCCCCAGGCCGTGGTATTTTGTGGAAGAGCCACACTCAAGGGGCCAAAGAGCCGCATGTGGCTCATGGGCCAGGGTTTGCCGACCACGGCTCTAGGACATCCCACCTCCAAGTGGAGATGCCCGTGACCTCTGAGGCTCCTGAGACCTCCCCTCTCCTGGGACCGCCCAGGGAGCGGGGCCTCCTGGGGGCAGGGCCCAGGGAGCTCGCACTGCGACTCGAGCCTCAGGCGTCAGACAGGCCATGAGCAGCACAGACCAAGGCCAGACCTCGTCCCGTCTGTGGCCCTTCGGTCCACAGAGACGTGGCCACTTGTCCAGGTCACACAGCTGAGCCATGGCAGATGGGCACATCTCTCTTCTCCTTCCCTTTGCCAAAGTCTGTGGTTTCATTCTTTTCTTATTTATTATTGATTTCAGACAGAGAGGAAAAGAGAGGGAGAGAAAGATCAGTGACGAGAGGCTAATCAGCTGCCTCCTGCATGCCCCCTACTCAGGATTAAGCCCACAACCCGGGCCTGTGCCCTGACCAGGAATTGAACTGTGACCTCCTGGTTCATAGGTTGACACTCAACCAGAAATGTCGGCTGGGCTGGGGTTTTTGCTTTTATAGGCACATGAGGCTCCTGCTGACACCCCCCACCCCAGTCATCCAGGGCTGTGGGTCCCACCTTTGTTAAGCTGTGAGGCTGAAGGATGTGCAAAACCAGCTGCAAGGGACTGTCAGTGCCCCCTGCAAACCCCCCCCACTTCGTCTGTCATCTCTTGCATGGATAGAAGGGTCCCTGTTGGGGCCTTGACCCCATTGGCCACGACGCACTCAGATCATGAGCTCCAGGCGGAACGGATTCCCCCTCCCAGGTCCACGTGAGACACATTTCTGGGCCGAGCCCAGAGGAGCTGCCCGGGGGCCGGTCCCGGGGCGTCTGTGGGCGGCTCACGCGCAGCACCGGTAACTGCGCAGCGGAAGCCACGAGAAGTGACGGGCTCTCCTGACCCACCAGGTGTTCGACGGGCGGGACGGCGCCTCCCGGCCCCTGGGCACCTTCACGGGGCGCGAGCTGCTGGGCCTGACGCTGAACAGCACCTCCAACCACCTGCGGCTGGAGTTCGACAGCGACGGCGCGGACACGGCCCCCGGCTTCCAGCTGAGCTACAGCAGTGAGTACCAGGCCGGCCCTCCCGTGTCTCCGCGGAGCACGGGGCCCAGCGACGGGCTCTGGGAATCTCTGACCCCGAGGCCACGGCACCGGAAATTAAACCCAGGAGGGGGGCCTGGGCGGATGCCGGTGGCCACAGGGTTAGTGTCTGTATCGGGCAGAGAGCAGTGAAGGCCTGGAGAGGCAGCAGCCGCCCGGCCCAGCGCCCATCCGGCTGCCGCAGGGAAGGTAAGTGACTCCAGCCCGCTTAGGCGGGGTATGGCAGAGGAAGTGTCAGTTAACCTCGGGCAAAAATACGGTTAAAGCGGCCGACGTCCTGCGCGCCGTCTCCGTTCCATGGGAATGGCCGCGAGGAGGCGCCGTGAAGGGAAGCGTGTAGAGTCCAGGGTGTGCAGCTGGGGCAGCTCCCGGCGTGTGAGCCAGTGCACGGCCCTCCTGCGGCAGAGGCTCTGCTGTAGCGAGTGCCGTGGTCCACACGTGTCCCTGTCAAAGCCACGGCTCTGACCCAGACCAAGTGCCCGCCCGGGGTCCCTCTAAGGCCGGTTCACGTGACTGCGCATTGTTGCTTCGCTCGCTCTGTTCCTGGAAGGAGCTGAAGCCACGTCCTCGCTCTGCCCGGAGCCTTTGCGCCTGGAGGTGTGGTGCTTGGGGAGGACGCGGAAAGCTCCTTAGGGCACAGAGTTCACGGCCACGCACCCGGGGTCCTGGCCCTCCTGCTGCCCAGGGAGCTGACCGGCCAGGCCTCCCAGCGCCTGGTCCTCGGGGTGAGGGCCTGGGCATGGCCTCCCCTCTGGGCACAGCGCTGTGTGCTCCTCTGGGATCCGTGGCCAGTGGCCTCCCCACGCAGCTCCCAGGAAACGCGCACCTGAGCGTCTGTTTCCCGCCCCACCGCCTCCCCGACCTCCTCGCTGCTTCCTGTCTCCTCCCACTCTGCAGCTGGAGCTGAGCCGTCCGTGACGGTGCTGTTTCTGTATTCTCATGGTGTGCAAAGGTCACCGGACAAATCCACGCCGACTGTGCGCACAGCCGGGGGCTGTGGAGGGGTGCCGGGCTGCCCCAGAACCGCTGCCCCCACCCTGCCTTCTGTGCTACTAGCAGCCGAGAGGCCCCTGCCCCAGCCAGCAGGGCGGGCCACAGGGCTGTGGCTTCTCTGCTCCGTCCAGCAGACTGGCTCCCAAGACCACGTTCAGCCCCTGTGGGCCCACATGTGTCCCCACTCCCAGCACAGCGCCCCCCTTTGGCGCCCGCCCATTCTCTGGGTGATGAGGAGAGACCTTGGGTCTGTGGATCTATTTGTGGGCACTTGGTAATTTTAAAACCTCAAAGAGGAAGGGAGAGGGAGATAGAATGTCTCTGATGAGAGAATGATGGGTCGGCCGCCTCCCCTCCTACACACCCCCCACTGGGGGTCGAGCCCACCACCCGGGTCTGGGCCCTGACCGGGAATCAATCCCTGACCTCCTGGTTCCTAGGATCACGCTCAACCACACAGGCAGGCGGCACGTGGTAATGTTTCACATGGCAGCGCAAACTCTCTAAAAGGCGGGAGGAAGAAATACTGGTGACAGTTGCTGCTGAGCTCCTAGTTCAATCAATTTTTTTTTAAAATATATTTTATTGATTTTACAAAGAGAGGAATTGAGAGGGAGAGAGAGTTAGAAACGTCGATGAGAGAGAAACATCGACCAGCTGCCTCTTGCACACCCCCCGACTGGGGATGTGCTCGCAACCAAGGTACATGCCCTTGACCGGAATCGAACCTGGGACCTTTCTGTCCGCAGGCCGATGCTCTATCCACTGAGCCAAACCGGTCCCGGCCTAGTCCAGTCAATTTGACGAGAGTAATTCTCTTTTCCGCCCAGGTCCCTGTTTGCCTCCCCTACAAAGCAGACGCTCCAGTGGGTGAGGATTAACAAAGCGAACAGGCAATCCACAGAAAACAAAGGCAGGCGCTCGGGTGCACGCCAGCCAGCGCCCGCCAGTGTCTTGCAGCCGGACGCGCCGCCCGGCGGGAACCGCGGGAACGAGACAGTCTGGGGGTGCTGATGGCTCCACAATCAGACACGATTAAGTTCCCATTAAGTTCTTAGCTTTAAACACAGAGTAATTACGTGTGGGAAACCCCAAGCAGCCACCATGTGCTCGGAAACCTGAGAGAAATCACCGCCCCAAAAGCTGCTGTGCCAGGCACGGCTACAGAGCGTTTTGAGCAAATCATTAGAGCTGAAGTCTGCGTGAGGCACCTCCAACGCTCTCCCAAACCCGGCAACCGCCTCGCGCTCGCTAATTGCGTTCCTTAAGGAACCTTCCTTTGAAATGCTTCAGATCCATAATTAATCCGCCCACAGGAGCGGATTAGAAAATGCCGACAGAGGAAATGAAATATATAGTTTACTAAACATCCTCAAGTTTCTGGAGCGGCTACGGATCCATCCACCCATCTCTTTCCCATTCCAAGGACTCTCCCATACCTCTCGTGGTACATTTGACATCTCTCTCTATTGATGGGGACGGCGGCAGGGTTTTCCCAAGGGCTGAGAGATCCCGGGTGCTGGAATGACCCAGAAGCCTCCGGAACGTTCCGCCTCACCGCTCCGCAGCGCTGGGCCGTGGCGAGTAGCTCCTTTCCCTCGTGTCCACGAGGCAGAGGCCCTGTGCCCAGGTGGTAGGTGGTTTTCTGAGGCTCCGGACGGGGCATGGCCGGCCAGGCCCACCTCCAGGTCCGCTGCGGAGCCGGGCCGGTGATGGGGTGTCTCAGACGCGGCAGGGTCCCCCCGCGATGAGCCGCACGCACACTGAGGGTGTCAGCGAACCTGGTGGCCGCGGCCAGGGAGCCACGCAGCCTCGGGGACGGTGCCATGTAGCCGTGGGGTCCATTAAGCAGCCGCTGGGTTCTGAGCAGCAGGCAGGGCAACAGGCCATGGAGGGTGGCATCTTCCTCTGTACCTGACGCGTCTCCTCTGTACCGGGCTTGTTCCTTCTTCCCAGAGGACTGACCAGAGCTTTGTGATGCTGGTATGAGACCCTGTGCCATGATATGTGAATGCAGGCATCACACGTCACCAGCCCAGCTCTCCGCTCCGGCCAGCCTGTTCTCAGACCGCCGGTTACCTGCTGTTCCCCAGTGACCTGGATGGGAGGCATCAGGCAGGCCGCCTCGCGGTGGGGTGGGGATGAGGTGGGCGTTTGGACCCCCTGCGCCCCTCGCAGGGATGCCTGGTCCCCGATACAAACAGTGAAGGCGGGGCCGGTTGTTTCAGCCCTGATGCCTCTGGCACCGGGTTCCTGGAGCTGCCTGATGCACTGATGCCCTGATGCCCGGGAGCCAGGCCGCCCTCTCCCTCCCCCTCTCCCTCCCCCTCTCCTTCCCCCTTTCCCTCTCCCTCTCCTTTCTCCTCTCCCTCCCCCTCTCCCTCCTGGGACTGGAGAAGCTGCGAACAGAACTCCCACTGACGGTGCACAGCTGTTTTTCTAAGTTTCAACAAATATTTGCACAAAGAGAAGAGGATTCTGGGAATCGGTCTCTATTGAATTTGGGATTATTTAAAATTGGTTGACTTTTCTGGTATCTCACAGTAACGTTCCCGGAACAGTTACCTTCCAATCGCAGGCCGCGGGGCAGTGTGGGCAGCAGCAGGCTTTGTGGACCGGACCCACTTGTTATGTGAATGGGGACAGCCCCCCTCACAGCTCACTGGGCCGCCTGAGCTCTGAGCACCGGTCTGTCTCCGGGATGCGGTCCGGAGGGATCGGCCACGGGGTGAGGCCCACGTGTGCTGTGCGGGAGGCGAGCGTGGGCACAGAAGGGACATGTTCCTGTTCACAGAGGGGCTGGGACAGCCCGGGCCTGGCGAAACCTCGCTCAGTGGGCACGTGGCTGACAGGTCCCCACGACAGGGGGACTGGTGGGCGGGGCCCAATCAGTGTCCCTCCCGTGGCTCCTCTTTCATGGAGCTCGACGATCTGTGTGGTTTGATATTTGACCTAACACATCTCCTCTGTACCGGGCTTGTTCCTTCTTCCCAGGTGACTGTCCAGAGCTTCTTGGTGATAGTATGAGACCCTGTACCCTGATATGTGAATGCAGGTATCACACGTGACATATGGGTCACATGTGACACACATATGTGTTTATGGTGATGGCAACAGCATTTTCCAGACGATGAGAGACCCCGATCTGGAGTAACCAGAGACGCCCAGAGCCACCACCCCACTGCTGCAGGCCTTCCCTGGGGGACCCCACCCCCTGGCCACCAGCCGCATTGTTGAGTTTTTGTTTCAGTTTAGACATGGGGTACAGGGAGGGCGGGCTCCCCAGGCTGAGGAAGAGGCGCTTGGGGCGAAGGGCGTGAGGGAATAGAGGGGAAGTTGGCGGCGATGGGGGAGGCTGTCTCCTGGCCCAGCAGGACGCTGAGGGCCGCCATCTGCGAGCACAGTCCACTGGGCCCTGTAGCCCTTCCTGCCTTCACTCCGGAGGCTGCCCAGCTGGGTCTGCACCATCGCCCACAAGGGGGTTTCCTTGGGAAACAGGGAGACAGGGACTCCCGGGGTCCCCTCTCTCCGCCCTGGCCACGCCTCTCACAACTGTCGGTGCCCATTCTCCACCTCCCTAACGGCATTGTCCCGCTCAGAGGGTCTGCTCCAGAGTCAGGAGAGAACCCTCACGTCTCTACAGAAAGGTGTGTGCGTGGCTGTTGTCATTGATCAGTGTGGCCCACCATCTGCCATCCCCCATCCCCCATTGTCCATCCCCCATCCGCCATCCCCCATCCCCCATCCCCCATCGTCCATCCCCAATCGTCTATCCCCTATCCCCCATCCCCTATCCGCCAACACCATCCGCCATCGTCCATCCCCCATCCGCCATCCCCCATCTGCCATCCGCCATCGGCCATCCTCCACCTCATTGTAACCCAGGTCCCAGGTCAGCAAGGGGGAGGTGGGTGATGTGGCCTGATTGACAGCTGACTGGACCAACTACAATGGCGTTTTCCAACCCTTTTCATCTCTTGGCATTCACAAACTAATCACTGAAATGCTGTGGAACACTGACAAAGGCATCACTCTTTTTGCTGATATGGCCAAAGAAATAGATATAATTTTTATTGATTTACCAAATAATAATAACGACGTACCCTTTTTGCCTCAAAGTGGCTTTTTTAAAAATCAGGATCCTGGCCCGGCCAGGGTGGCTCAGTGGTTTGAGCACAGACCTATGAACCAGGAGGCCAATGGTTTGATTCCCCATCAGGGCACAGGCCTGGGTTGTGTGCTCCATCCCCAGTGTGAAGTGTGTAGGAGGCAGTCGATCCATAATTCTCCCTCATCATTGATGTTTCTTCATCTCCTTCTCCCTTCTGCCCTGAAAGTAATTTAAAAAAAAAAAATCAGGTGCCTACACTTGTATATCAGGGTTTCTGGTGCCAATAATTAACCAATCAGACACAACCTTACGACGCAATGTGACCAATCAGATGCAGCCTGTTGTGTGACCTGCCTCCTTAGCTCTGGGACAGGCGCTCAGCAGGCAGCGGCTGTGCCTTCCGATTCGAGGTCCCCGGGAAGAGCCTGCTCCGTGGCCGGGCTGCTCCGGAGGGAGCCGCTGGCAGGCCACACAGTCCCCGGACCAGGAAGCTGCCCAGGCTCTGTGAGCAGGCGGACAGGATGGCTGCGGCTGGGACGCCCGCGGTGGCCGGAGGAGGCTGGGGGTGGGCATGTTCTCGGATGAACACTGAGCTGGCCTCTCCCGGCTTCCAAAGAGCCAGAGACCAGACAGCAATGCGCAGGCACCGCAAAACTGGTTCCTGCTGAGGCTGGGCTGGAGGCTGGGAGGCGGCGGGGATGGATCTGCATCGGCTGGAGGAGGAGAGTGGTGCTGCTCGGGGCCTGCTGAGCTCCTGCGCAGGGTGAGGGGATGCTGATTTTATTGGGGTCCCCGCCCGTCAGGAGCCATCTGCTGTGCCATTGTTCCCAGCCTCACTGAGGCACCGCTGGCACCGGACAGTGAGGCAGGTGGACAGGAGCTGGCTTGGCCCCGGGGTCCACTGTGAGCCGGCCCCCGGGGAAGGGAGCTGTGGCCCTCCTCAGAAGTCGCCTGCTCAGTGTGTGATCAGGGCCTGAGCAGGGCCGGTGGCTCCGGGGCCCTGAGCGTGAGTGAGGTGTCAGTGCTGACATGTGCTCCCTTCTTGGTTTAAATGACTGGGTTTGGGGAACTCTGTGGGAAGCACGCGGCAGTTCTCAAGTGTGCGGTCTGGAAACTGGTTTTCCAAATGACAAAGGCTTCCCACTCTCTCCAGCCGGTGCGGTCAGTCCTGTTGGCAGGCGTGCGGGCTGTGCTGTGTAAGGGAGGCCGACAGGCACGAGTGGTTCGAACGGGAAATGCCAGGAAACAGGCGGCGCGGGGAAGGCGGGGAAGGCCACTCTGCTTCTCCTCGGAAGCGGCTGTTTCTCAAGCTTCTGGCCGTGAAGCTGCAGAACATCTGCTGTGGCTTCCTTACACAGACCCCTCTCCCAGGACCGAGCAGCACTGCTGTGTCCTTGGGTCTTTCCACATTGACTGTCACATAACAGTAACAACAACAACAACAACAATAATAATAACCATTGGTGGGAAGTCCCCTGGGCATGGCCGTCTCGTCGTGTGGGCACGTGTACCGTTCCCCAGGGACGGGGAGACCCCGTAGGTTTCCTCCTCAGAAGCCAGGCCGGAGGAACGGGAACAGTGTCGCCCTCAGTCTAGGTCTGTTCATCACTGCTGGTCCATTCCGGAGCCCCCTTCACTCCGTGTTCTGACCAAATGCTGTTTTTATTTTTATTTTTTTAAATATATTTTATTGATTTTTTACAGAGAGGAAGAGAGAGAAATGAGTTAGAAACATCGATGAGAGAGAATCATCGATCAGCTGCCTCTTGCACACCTCCTACTGGAGATGTGCCCGCAACCAAGGTACATGCCCTTGACCGGAATCGAACCGGGGACTTTTCAGTCTGCAGACCGATGCTCTACCACTAAGCCAAACCGGTTTTCGGCACCAAATGCTGTTTTTAAAGCCTTCCCTTGTGTTATGTACCAGCAAATTTTACAGTCGGGAAACACGCATTTGCTTTCATGATTTTGAAAGCCAGGTTGTGGACGTGTCCTTTAGAATGGGTAGGCATGCGGCGTATCTTGTGTTTTAATGACACCTGAATAGCATTCTAAGCTGACTCACAGCTGTGAGTCCAAGGCAGTTATTAACAAACTAGAGGCCCGGTGCACGGAATTCATGCATGGGTTAGTGAGGGTGTCCCTCAACCCAGCCTGCACTCCCTTCAATCTTGGATATCCCTCTCATAATCCAGGACTGCTGGCTCCTAACCGCTTGCCTGCCTGCCTGCCTGCCTGCCCTATTGACTCTAACTGCTTCTGTTTGCCAGCCTGATTGCCCCCTAACTGCTCCCTTGACTGCCTGATTGCCCCCTCACTACTCCCCTGCCAGCCTGATTGCCCCCAACTCCCCTCCTCTGCCAGCCTGATCACCTACAACTGCCCACTCCTGCTGGCCTGATTGCCCACAACCGGCCACTCCTGCCACAACCCGCCTCCTCTGCCAGGACCAGCCTATTCCACATGGCACAGAGCCGCAGGACTCCCAGGCCTCACCGCTCGGCCCTGCCTGCACTGGGCCCTGCCTCCACTATGCACATGGCTTGTGACAACACGGCAGGAGAGCGTGACATCGCCTCGGCTCTCACTGTATAGGATGGGAGTTAAATCAGGAGCCAGGGCCACATACCATGTGTCTGTACCTCCTGTTTCTCACCTGGGGACGCATGGCAGAGGCCCTGCCGCCTCCTGCCTGCAGGGAGGGGAGCTCCAGGCTGGGGGTGAGCCACGTGCCCAGGGCGCCATGAGGATGTGACACCCACACACCGGCCGTGGGCTCCAGGCGACGGAGGCTCGGGAGGAGCCTCCCGGCGGCCGCGCAGGTGTGGACCGAGCTTGACCCCGAAGTGGCTGCGGTTCGCTGCCGGCGTCTGGGCTACCCTAAGGCCACCAGCTGGGACGCGGGAGCGTGGTGGGTGACAGGGTGTCACAGGCTGTGACGGGAAGAGCACCCACCGGTCTCCTCGCTGATCCTGCGGGAAACTTGAGGGGGAGGAGGCCCAGCCTCTCTCGGGGGCCGTCTTCCGGCCGCGTTCCGCGTGGCCCCGCTCACTGTCCCCTCCCCACAGGCTTTGACCTGGTGAAGTGCGAGGATCCCGGGGTGCCCAGCTATGGCTACCGCGTCCGGGATGACGGCCACTTCGCAGACACCGCCGTCGTGTTCAGCTGCAACCCTGGCTATGCCATGCACGGCAGCAGCACGCTGACCTGCCTGAGCGGGGACCGCCGAGTGTGGGACCAGCCCCTGCCGTCCTGCGTGGGTGAGTGGGCCGCTCCCGGCGGGGCTGGCCGGAGCCCAGACACTCCCACTGCCTGCCGTCCCCTCCAACGCATTTTATCCTCCTGACGTCTGTGTAGGGTTGTCTTAAATATAGTTTTATTGACTTCAGAAAGGAAGGGAGAGGGACAGAGAGTTAGAAGCATCAGTGATGATAGAGAAGCAATGATAGGCTGCCTCCCGCATGCCCCCCTCTGGGGATTGTGGAACCCTGACCTCCTGCTTCATAGGTCAATGCTCAACCCCGGAGCCATGCCGGCCAGGCTGTGTGTGGGTTTTTAGGTGGGAAAGACGGGTGTTCTAGTTCCATTTCATGTAGACAATCTGCGGAGAATCATTAGAGTCGTGGCATGCGGGTTCGTGGTTTATGCTCTCCGCCGTAGTTTCATGAAAGACAGCGTCTTTCCTTCAGGGCGATGCTTGGGAACAAGGACGGGAAGGAACAATAGACAGGGGGCGGCATGTGATGTGTCATGTGTGAAACACAGACGTGACGGGCTGTTTCTCTGTAGCTAAACGAACCCGTGACCCCTCCCGCGTCTGTGTCTTACAGCGGAGTGCGGCGGGCAGATCCACGCGGCCACCTCGGGGCGCCTGCTGTCCCCCGGCTACCCGGCTCCTTACGACAACAACCTGCACTGCACCTGGGTCATCGAGGCCGACCCTGGGAGGACCATCAGGTGCGTGTTACTCGGCGACTTGGGGATGGAGGTGTGCCGGCTACTCTCGCCTTCCTGAGCCCTGGGGGTGATCGGGAGGTTGCTAAGGTAAAGGAGAGAGCGTGCTGAGGGGCGAATGGTCCGAGGGCTCACATGCTGATGTTGGTGTTCCTTTGACAATGTGTGGTGACCACATATAACAGAGAAAAGCAGAATGTGCATAAGTTAGCATTTGCTATGTAACAAGCTGCCCCCCTGCAAAAAAACAAACAAAAAAACTAGTTGCTTAAAACAATTATTTGCTCAGGATGTGGTGGGTGGTCTGGGCAGTGCTGGTCTGTGCGCGCTCAGCCAGGTGGTCCGAATGGCCTGGCTCAGGTGTGCGGCCTCAGCGGGGCGGTTGGGAAGGCAGGGTCCTCTCAGTCCCAGTTGCTCGTCTGCTATGGGCTGGTCGCGGTGGAAGGCCCTCGGTGGCAGGAGGTGCCAGGCTTCTCAAACTTCCGCTTGCATCGAATTCGCGCACCAGGCCTCTAGTTAATGAACAAGGCACTGAGGTCATCAAAACGGACAGTTTGAACTCACTTTGATGTTGAACTATTGCATTCTGGGAAAGAACAGTTGTTCCACCCATGTCCTGTCCCGGGGTCTTTTCCCTTCTGTTGCACACCTTCCCGTGTCAGAGTTCACCTAATTCATATCCAGATCTTTGTAACCCCAGGCCTAACGTCCTTTTCGGGGGGGCGGGGGAGGGGAGGGAGGGAGGCAGGTCGGTATCCACAAGGAACCTGGTTGATGTCCAGCTGCACCTGCACATGTTCCTGGCGATGCCGCCGCGTTGATGACAGACGTGCAGTTTGGGGGATGTTGATTTGGACAATAACGGGCTGAAAAGCATGTAACATGTTCCTGTAGGCTTCGTATGCTTCTAATACTCAGGAGAATGGGTCTGGGCTTAGCGTTGACCTGTGGGCTAGGGCACGGAGTCCTGGTTGGTTCGTTGTTAACGTATCGACCTCATTGCTTCACTGTTTACTTGAAAACAAGGAAAATGCCGCTTATGTAGCCATCACGCCAGGGATTGAAGGACTGAGCATTTCTTAATAGAAACGAAACTTGTTGGACATTCATACTATGATTTATTTTTGCACTGTACATATTGTTTTACTCTAAAAAGTGTGTACATTCAAACTCATGAAGAATATCTGTGAGTGTATTTGAGCCAAACTGTCCACAATTGCCAGGAAGCAGAGTGTCAATGGGCTGGGATAATGTCCCACAGAATGCCGGTTTTCACCCTGTTTTACACATTACAATCAAAGGAGCAGACGTGAGTGGGTTACATGGAATCCATTGGTGACAGGTTAGGGGGCGGGAGACAGCAAAGCCGGGAAACCCTGGGATTGGGTAAAGGTGAGATGACGGACACGTGCTTCTTTCCTGAGGAGGGTGCAGGACAGTTACAGTCAGTGCTTAGCTCAGTGACAGGGAGGGGTGTGCGGGCTCTGCAGGGGTGCCTGCATTTGAGGGTCGAAAAAGGGAAACCACTTGGGTA
The DNA here is from genome assembly GCF_014108245.1 of Pipistrellus kuhlii. NCBI lineage: Eukaryota > Metazoa > Chordata > Mammalia > Chiroptera > Vespertilionidae > Pipistrellus > Pipistrellus kuhlii. Next base: position 911,712 of record NW_023425582.1, read on the forward strand.
TTCCAACACACTGTTACCGCAGATGCATAGACAGCAGGCAGCTGATCAGGTAAATAGGGGCCTCTGTCAGGGCAGGTCCGGCCTAGCCTGGGCCCTGACTGCTTGCCATGACGACTCTTAGTAAACAGTTTCAGTTCAGGCCCCCTGCGGTCCCTGGAGGCCCCTTAGTGTACATGGCTGCCACACGGGCCTTCCTGGCTGCACCCTGAGCATGGCTCTCCGTCCGCACAGCTCCCGAGAACACGGCGCCTCCCCTGTCCACACAGGCCCTCCCGTCCGCAAATGCAAAGCCGCAGGCCTCAGCAGTGGTGACGGTGAGGGTGGCGTTTCTGTTGTCACCGCCGCCGGCTCTGATTTCACCGCCGCCCAGAGCACTTGCTGCTTCTGTGTGGCCGTAACTTTTATTCGTGGCCACGGAAGACCCAAACAGGCACTGCCATAGGGCGCTTGGCCGGAGGACGCTGGTGATTCTGACGTGTGGGCTGCAAAGCTGTCACCTGAGCAGAACATAATGAAACGTCTCACGCCGCACATGGGGCCGCATGGAGCGTATGCAAGGATTTTCCTGTCATTCATAAACGGCACAGCCGTGTCTCCGTGGCCGGCTGTGCAGGCTGCCCCTGGGTTTGTGTGGCTGCTCTGCCATGTAGGTGCCGGGAAGACTGGCGGTGCACGCACTGCTGTCCGAGTGCAGCCTTTCCCCGCAGTCACGAGAAGCCCAGGGCCCGAGCCTGGGAGGGGCGTGCAGGGGTGAGATTCATGGGAGGAAAAATGAGGGGCCGTCCCAGGTGCCCAGTGTCTTGGCCACAACCAGGTGGCCCATCTCCGCCCCAGGTGGAGGCCCAGCCCTGCCTCCACCCGCCCAGAGGAAGGGCCGGGTCCAGAAGCCCCTGCTGTTGGCATGGCACCCCCGACAGGAATGACGGGGGACCACTGACGGGGACATGGTGGTCACCGCTGTCCTGGGGACTCTGACGTCTCTGAGAGCCCAGGCACCTCTGCTTCCTTAGCTCCTCATCCCAGCCCTGCTCCCACTCCCCCTCCTCCCGCTCCCCCTCCTCCCGCTTCCCCTCCTCCCGATGACCCCATCCTGATCCCAGAAGGTTCTCATTTTCAAAAGCAGTTTGACTCCTATCTCCAGTGTTTCCCCAAGATCTGGGCGGTGCCTCCCGGGCCTGTCGGGTGGACCACCGTGGATTTCTTCCCAGGAGGCCGAGGCCGTGGGAAAAGCTGAGTGTGAAGCCACGCTGGTGGGCCTGGCTCTCCCTCCCTCTTACCTGCTGTTTGCAGTTCCTTTCCCCCTCACATCCCTGGCACTTTAATCTTCTCCCAACTGCCCTTTCCAAATCCCGCTGCTACCCGCTGGTCCCAGGGTCCCTGCCCCTGGGGTGGCGCTCTGCCCTGGCACCTTATCTCCGATGCTCATCCGGGCCCGTGTTTCAGAGGGCGCGCTCACTGTCTCCATCTGTCCGTCCATCTATCCGTCCATCCAGCGCAGTACCTTTCTCTATCGATTACGTACTTGCTTTATTAGAAGTCCTGAAATTGCATAGTGTAATCCCCGCCTTCGTTTTTGGCATTAGATCGCCATGGCTGTTCATGGCTGTGCATTCCCACATGCATTTCACAAACACGTGCCACTTTCTACCACAGAAGTGGCTAGGTTTCCTGTTGGAGTCACAGTCGGTCCATATTTGGATTGAAGGAAAGCTGACGTTGCGGACGGTGCTGAATTCCAGTCCCCCGCACAGTGCGCTGTCCCGGTCATGGAGATCCGAGACAGTGTGCCTCAGTCTGCACGTGTGTTCTGTGCGTGGGCCTTGAACGTCTCAGCGTGACTCCCGCTCTCGCCTGCTTTCTGATAACGCTTCTCATCTCGGGTGAGACTCCCTGAACGTGACCTTCCCCGGGCAGAGGGCCTCACTCAGTACCCAGTGGGAAAAGCAACTTGAAGACAATACTAGCCCACAGCAAAGCAACATCGATGATGTCATTATTGGTGGACACACAAAGGGCCCTGTGCATCATCTGGGGATAAGTACATGCACACATGGATGGAAATTGTGAAAACATAAACAGGACGGTCCATCTGAACTTCAGAGCATGGGTGACCGGAAGGACACAGGACCACATTGCGGGGGGAATGTGAGAGTGTCTGTAAGGTTTTATTCTTTAAAAAGGTCTGGATCCAATGGTGTTGACGGTTACCACCGCGGCAGGGGAGGGGTACACATATGCCTGCTGTAGTCTGAATCTTTCTGTGGAATAAAAATACATTTCATGCCGGCATTTAAGAACCAGCTGTTCATACTCTGTGCAGGTGAGGCATTTTTGAGCATGTAACACACAAAATAGATCGTTTAGAAGTGTGTGCAGTCTTTCCGATGTCATCTTTTCCGATTTCGTATCTCCCTCACAACCCTGTGATTGCGCGGTCAGTCAGGAGCTGTAAGTCAGCGCACTGGGAAGGCAACGGGCTGGCGTTGGGCTCCGCTCCCATCTGTCTGAATTGCGCAAATAGGACCGGATTTCACTGCCTCCTCTGACGGCGAGCTCCTCGCGGAGACGCTGGAGTCCTTCTGGAAAATGTCTGCAAATCCAATCAGATGCTGTAACTTCATAAAGGAAGGAGCTGCTATTACGCTCCGCCGCCTGTGCGCCCGGAGAGCTTTAAATATCATAATGGAAGGAGGGAGGGGACCCACCTGCCTTTGCGTTGCTATTGCAAATAACGCCTTTCCTGAAAATGCAATTTATGGGAACAAATACAACATCAGACCCCATCATAGGGCTTCAGGCAGACAATCTCCTGGTGTCATCCTTTCCTGCTGGCGTGGATGCTGCCCCCTCCTGGGCACGACAGGAACAGCACCGGCTCCACATGGAAAACCTGTGGGATCCTTTCTTTTCACACAAAGCTCTGTCCCATGTGTCTTGATGCCAGGAAGCTTTGTGTGATCGCCAGGAGCGGACAGCCCCGCTCGCATGGCTCCGTGGTTGAGCTTCGACGTATGGACCAGGAAGCGATTCCCGGTCAGGGCACTTGTCTGGGCTGTGGCTCGATCCTCAGTGTGGGGTGTGCGAGAGGCAACTGCTCCGTGATTCTCTCTCATCACTGATGTTTCTCTCTCTCTTCCCTCTCCCTTCCTCTCTGAGAGCAATAAACATATATATATATATATATATATATATATATATATATATATATATATTTTTTTTTTTTTTTTTTTTTTTTTTTTTTTTAAAGAGCTGACAGCCTCAGAAGGGATGGTTTCATCCTTAAAAAGTAGTCCAGGACGTGGCTCAGGGCTCTGCGGTCCTGCCACGGGCTCCCGCTCTGCCTGGGTGTCCCTGCAGCCCTGTCCCGGTGCAGTTAGCGGTGATCAGGCCGGCAGCAGAGTGGTCAGGGGGAGCCAGGAGCCGGCAGGCGTCGGGGTGGGATGGAGCTGGCGCCATGGCCGTGTGCGTTGCCGGGCTCCCCGTGCGCCCTGGCCGGAGGCGTTGCCGAGTGACGTGGCTGTGTGTCTCCGCAGCCTCCACTTCATCCTGTTCGACACGGAGAAAAGCCACGACGTCCTGCGCGTGTGGGACGGGCCGGCGGAGCGCGCCATCCTGCTGACGGAGTGGAGCGGCTCGGCGCTGCCCGGCGACATCCACAGCACCTTCAACGCCCTCACCCTGCAGTTCGACAGCGACTTCTTCATCAGCAAGTCCGGCTTCTCCCTGCAGTTCTCAAGTGAGTGCTGCGCCCCCCCCCCAGACCCCCTGGGTACCAGTGCCTGGTCCTGGCTCCCCACGGGGAGGGCCTGTGCCTGAGCACAATGTGGGGACTGAAAGAGCGTGTCAGAGAGAAGGCTTGTCTTAGGAAACCCTGCTTCATTAGAGTGGCTATGCCTGTATCTACATCTATAATACCCATATCTACATAGCTATGTCCATATATATCTATCATATCTATATCTACATCTATAATACCCTTATCTACATAGCTATATCCATAAATATCTATCATAACTATATCTACATCTATAATACCCTTATCTACATAGCTATATCCATAAATATCTATCATAACTATATCTACATCTATAATACCTATATCTACATAGCTATATCCATATCTATCTATAATACCTGTATCTATATCTATAATACCTATATTACATAGCTATATCCACATATATCTATCATATCTATATCTACATCTATAATACCTATATCTACATAGCTATATCCATAACTATCTATAATACTTATATCTACATCTATAATACCTATATTTATATAGCTTTATCCATATTTATCTATAATACCTATATCCACATCTATAATACCTATATCTACATAGCTATATCCATATATATCTATCATATATATATCTACATCTATAATACCTATTTCTATCAATATATAGCTATATCTATATATGTCTATCACATCTATACCTACATCTATAATATCTATATCTATATATCTATCATATCTATATCTACATCTACAATACCTACATCTATATATCTATATACCTATATGTCTATCATATCTATATCTATATCATATCTATATCTACATCTATCAATATCTATCTACATTTATATTTATAATAATTATGTCTATATCTACATCTATAATATTTATATCTATATGTATAGATATCTACATCTATAATATCTCTATATGTTTATATCATTGATCTATGTCTATATCTACCTATCTATACTAATAAAAGGGTAATATTCTAATTAGACCAGCTAGACCAGACATCTTCTGGTAGTCCAGTCCTCCTTCCGGACAAAGCCATGGTAGCAGGACTGAGGCAGAGGGGGATAGGGGCAATCAGGCGGACAGGGGAGGGCAGTTAGGGGCTGTCAGGCCAGCAGGCAGAGGCAATTAGGGGCGATCAGGCAGGCAAACAGGTGAGTGGTGAGGAGCCAGCGATCCCAGATTACAAGAGGGATTTTGACTGCCGACTTAGGCCCAATTCCAGGGGTAGGGCCTAGACCAGCAGTCAGACATCCCCGTAGGGGTTCTGGATTGGAGAAGGTGCAGGCTGGGCTGAGGCACCCCCTCCCCCATGCATTAATTTCATGCACCTGGCCTCCGGTATATACATAACTTTATAAAGTGATGAGGGAGGATCACTGTGTGTGTGATGGAGAATGGCTTCTCAACAAATGAACAATTGAGCTTCACTGTAGACAAAACAATTCCTGACTCTACCTCACACCATACACAAAAGTCAATTCTAGATGGAGTGGAGACGCAGCTTCATCAAGCTTTATATGTACACCAGACGCCCGATGCACGGAATTTGTGCAAGAGCAGGCCTTCCCTCCCCCCCCCCCCCCCCCCCCCGCTGCCGGCATCGGCTTCCCCTCCGGAAGGTGGTGCTGAAGGACGTCTGGTCTCATTAGTGTGTTATGCTTTTACTTTATAGACGTACCTTTAAAGGCTTCCACTGCCTGCTCACTTATGCCATCCAGGTGTGGGTCTCTCCCTGGACACCAGGTTGGCCCTGCTGCTCCCACACCAGGCTCCCAGTGGTTGTGGTGTGAATGAGTGCCCAGAGCTGCCGGCTGCCAGCTGACCTGCTTTCTCTCCCCCCACCTCCTCGCACAGAGAGCCTGATCTGCGCCTCCCTGGGCTGAGGGCCAGGTGCTAGTGTGAGCGCCACCTCCCAGCATCCTCCGGGCCCCCACCCTGGCCCGCATGCTCCGTCCGCTCCTGGAGACAGGACCACCTTCGGGGTCCAGGCCGCTGGGAATGGACTGTCTCTGGGGGAAGCAGGGCGAGAGGTTTGGTGCAGTTCCCCTCCGAGTGCATTAGGTGGCCCCATGCAGAGGTGCCGTTCTGTGCAGTGGTGTGCGGGGTCAGTGACATCAGAAACAAGTGGGATTCACACGCAAACACTCTCCACCTCCACCGATCTCTCAGCAGGTCCCGGAGCCAGAGCAAGATTTACATGAGAGAGTGCGTTCCGGTCGGTGTGCTGGTTAAAAGGTTGCCATAACACTGAGGTCACAGGCTGCACAGTTCCTCACCTTGGGGCAGGGCTTTTGGGGGGCCGTTCACTGCAAATACCACGGGGGGAAGGGGGTGTCTGCTCTTCGGGAAAACATGTCCGTTTGCTAAGATGGTGCAGGTTTGCTCTTTGTGTGAAACAGAAATGTCCTTTTCTTAGAAGCGATGGTGTGAGCGGATGGTAGGCCTGTGACTGAGGGCAGTGTGCTCTCTGTGCCGTCCCTAACCAGCTCTGAGGGCAGTGCTGGCTTCAGAGCAACACTGAGGGGGCGGGAGAGCCCCCCACCCCTGCCCGGCCCTGCCTTGCCCAGCTGTCCCATGAGGCTTCCCTCCGGGGCGTCTGTCACAACTGAAGACCTGCAGTACCCAGATGGTCACCCAGAGTCCACAGTGGACACCAGGGATCACTGGTTTTTAAAAACATATCTATTTTATGGATGTCAGTGAGGAAGGGAGAGAGAGAGAGAAACATCCATGATGAGAGTCATGGATCGGCTGCCTCCTACGTGCACCCTACTGGGGACGGAGCCCACAGCCCTGGGAACGCGCCCTGACTGACCGGGAATGGAGCCGTGACCTCCTGGGCCATCGGTGGGCGCTCCACCACAGAGCCAGGCGGCCGGGCAGGCTCACTTTATGCCGTGCACCTGCGGGTGTGGACAGATGTGATGGCATGTGTCCATCGTCACAGCGTCACAGCGCGGTTTCATCGCCAACACCCTCGGGGCTGCCCCACCCTCCCGTCACCACCGGAATCCCCTGGTGTTGGTGCTGGATCCACGGTTCAGCCCTTTCCAGACGCCGCGGAGTGGGAGCCACAGTGTGGCCTCTCAGGCTCACTCTGTCCTCAGTCACGGCTCTGGCTCCTCCGCGCCGTGCCCGCCTCCACAGCCCCGCCCTGTCCAGCCAGCAGGGTAGGTAACGGGACGGAAAGCACCTCGCTCACCCATGAAGGACGGTCAGGGACGAATCCCGGTGCTCCCGCTTGGACAGTCGCGGGAAAGCTGTTGTCGGTCCGTGTGCAGCCGGAGTGACGGCTTAGCCTGTGCGTGCGGAGCGCCGTGCGTGTGGGCTGTGCGCCGAGAGCCCACTGAGCTGTTCCCGGCCTGTTAAACGTCCCTTTGTGAATCCACCTGGGACCTAGCCACCACTTCCCCTCTTCCATGGTGACACTCTCTTTTTAAATGGTATCTTCCTAGTCTGGGTTAACAAGAAGCCCCTCAGTACAGTTCCTGGAGAACAGATTCTTTCTTTTCATTTTTTTATTAAGGTATTATATATGTACATATCTTACCATTTCCCCCCACACTCTCATATGGAGAACAGATTTTAATGCTTCTCCTACAGTTAACTGATATGCCAATGTTTAAAAATGATGGATATGCACACACCTATGAAATGCTCAGAGAATATTAAAAATTACTTAGTTTTTAAAAATATTATTTTATTGATTTTTTACAAAGAGGAAGGGAGAGGGATAGAGAGTCAGAAACATCAATGAGAGAGAAACATTATCAGCTGCCTTCTGCACACCCCCTACTGCGGATGTGCCCGCAACCAAGGTACGTACCCTTGACCGGAATCGAAACTGGGACTTTCAGTCCATAGACCGACGCTCTATCCACTGAGCAAAACCAGCCAGGGCAAAAAATTACTTAATTTTTAACTTATTTCATTTTCAAGTGTTCTATATTTTTCCATAGGGAGTTGCCATTTTTGTGGAGCGACACAAATGGATTGTAGAATGTGCAGTTCGTAACTGGGAACACACCCCATAATATGCTCATTAGACCAGAAGTCCTTCAGTATGTCCCGCAGAAGTTGCTGGGTGTCCCTGCATTCCCAGCTCAGAAACCCCTGGGTCTGGGATATTCTTAGGAAGCATGATTTCAGGGGTGAAACTCTCATGTGGATGCGGTGTCTGGAGGGCGTCTCCGTTACTCAGTCACTGTGACATTTTCAGAAATCTGCGGGACATGCCGAGCCTGTATCCGGGAACTTTGTAAAGCTCAGATCCACGTTCTTTGTCTGCAAGTCGGGCTTGAGTGCACATGCCCGGCACATGATTCTCTGCGTTTTCTGAGCTTTCCAGCCCCCAGAGTGTTGATGCCCCATAGGGGACCCCGACTGCCGGCCACTGCCCTGCCCACCTACACCCCACCGCCCACCGAAGGCGGTTTCCTGCCCTAACCCAGGGGGCAGCTTTTCAGGTAGTAAATGTTTCCGAATAATAACCGCACTGAGCACACTATTCACCCAGGAACCAGTGACTCAGCCCACAGGTCTGTTAGTGTTTTAAAAATCCAAGGAGGACTTCATGGCCCAGTCCTCCGTTTCTGTGTTAGTGGCATATAAAAAGATCACACCTCTGTTATGTAATTCGAGTATATAGGCCCTGGCCAGGCAGCTCAGCTGGTCAGAGCGTCATCCTGAAATGCCAAGGTTTCGGGTTCAGTTCCCGGTGAGGGCACATGTAAGCATTACCCAGAGGATGCATAATGAAGTGGAACAACCAGTAGATGCTTCTCTCTCTGTCTTTCTCTTCCTCTCTCTAAAATCAATAAAAAGGGAAATGGAGCCCAACCAACCGGAATGGCTCAGTGCTTGAGCATTGACCTTTGAACCAGGAGGTCATAGTTCAATTCCTGGTCAGGGCACATGCCCGAATTGTGGGTTGCATTCCCAGTGTGGGGCGCGCAGGAGGCAGCTGCTCCATGATTCTCTCTCATCATTGCTGTTTCTATCTCTCATTCTCCCTTCCTCTCTAACTTCAATAAAAAAATACACTTAAGAAAGAAAAATGGAAAGTATATGTATGTTTTATAGGTTCCCCTTGTCAACAGTGGGTTAATATGAGAGGAGCATGCATGTCCCTGCAGGTCCTCATCCCACAGGGTCTGTGTGCGGTGGCCCATGACACTCAAAGTCACATCCATGGCTCGCATGTTAAGGGTGTTGGCGGCTCACAGTGACCCAGAGTGTCCCCGATCCCGGTGGACAGGACGAGGTGTGCGGGGCGGGGCCGTGGGAAGTGACCTATGACCTCAGAGGCCCAGCAGCCCTGTGGGACATGGACAGCCACAGTGCCCATCCGAGGGGCTGGGCTTCTCCTCGGGTAGCCAAGGGGCCAGGAAGCCGCCGGAGCCCCATTTCCTCTTTCATGGCGGAAAGCGGAGGCTCAGAGGCCCATTCGGAGGAAGCACGTTGGCGGGGAAGTGAGGGAAAGGTGCTGCGGCTCAGAAAAGCACACACCGAGAGGAGAAATGAGCGCCCGTGGCTCTGCGTGGCCCGGAGGTGCAAAAGCAATTTCTGAAGCAGAGAGATGCCCCCGGTCCGGGCTCGGTTGTTGGCCGCTCACTCGGCTGCCCTGGCGCCACCGGGGACCATGCCCCTGCAGTCATCACTGGGACACCCCATTCATCTCAGGCCGGCCAGGGACAGCCGCCCGCGGCTCCGTTTCAAATTGTGTTTTTCCCCTCCAGTCTTTTTATTGCTTTTTTAATCTGATCCAGATAACCGGGCATCTTTTCCTTTTTATGTCCTCATTCCGAAAGGACGGAGTCTGACTTCGGGACCCATTTCCAGGAGACTCGGCCTCCACGCTGACTTACCGGTCATGTCCGTGCGCCTCGGGGCTGGGCCAGGGCAGCCCGCGGCTCACACGTTCACGTCCATCTCAGCAGGTTCGCAGAGGCGGCGTTTCTGCCTGTCGCAGCATGAACCCCATGAGAGTGTGACTTTTACACGGATGCTCTATGGTTCTCATACATGCTCCAAAGGAAAGTCTGGGTTAGAAGTAGGGAATGTACTTTCAGAAAGGATTTAGACCTCCCACTGTGAAAGGACCAATATGCAACCAATAGAACAGGCCCACGTTTCACCAACATTTTTTGGAGAAATTGGGAGGTTTGCTGGGAAGTATGTGCTGTGATTATAAAACTGTAGGCTACACTGGATTAAACTATTTTTTTAAATGTGTTTTTATTGATTTTAGAGGAGAGGAAGGGAGAGGGAGAGAGAGATAGAAACATCAATAATTAGAATCATTGATAATTAGAATCAGCTGCCTCCTGCACACCCCCTACTGGGGATACAGCCTGCAACCCGGACATGTGTCCTGACCGAGAATTAAAGCATGACCTCCTGGTTCATAGGTCGATGCTCAATCACTGAGCCACACTGGCCGGGCTGGATTAAATTATTTTTTAAAAGGTTTTGTGACTACAGGAATTCTGAGAGCCTTTGACCCCTAATGAGGACTCTGTCATATATAGTGTTTGCCAATCCTGTTTGGCCATATTTGTGCTAATAACCCTCATAACTACACTACATAGAACATTTGTTTCCCAACGTTGATATGTCTGGAAATTTTCACTTGTGTACATGACCAGTACACCTTGGCACAGGATGTGTTTACTGGGTCATGTGTGAACTTGTGGTGAATACTGAAGGAATATTTGGAAAGAGAGCTAATAACACATATCTCGCTTTAGAACTTAAAATAACCCTTACCCTTGGCTTTATTTGTTCATTTTTATTGCTAAATTATTTGAATACCACATACCAATACTATTATATTAATAGTGCATGAAATTCGAGCACTCAGAGCAGGGCGGGGGAGGGTGTTAGTCCCTCAGCCCAGCCAGTGCCCTCTCGTAGTCTAGGAGCCCTTGGGGATCTGACTGATGGTGTGGTGATCAGTGCGTGTCATAGCGACCAGTGATCTCACTGTTCAGTCGATTTGCGTATTAGCCTCTTATTATACAGGATTACTGTGAATATTATTATATAATGATTAAACAGTTAAATGACTATGTTAAAACTGTATATTTTAAAATTATTTTAATGTTCTATAAACAGTGACAGGAATGACCACTTGGAAATGAATACCTAACCACATGCGCATCCACCTGTTTGGGCAGAGGGTGGCGTGTCTCGTGAGGATGTAGAATTCAATCCAGTGGACGTGACTATGAGCCATAGTGTGCAGTGGGCATTGCTTGTGATCTCTTATCTGCAGCACAGAGATGTCAGTGTAGCATGGGTGGAGCACAGTGGGTCTTAGATTCCTTGGGAACGTCCCCTAAATGCCTAGCTGGGCTCGCCTGTGACTTCTCGCTCACGGCGGCCTGGCTGTGGCACCGGTGGTGGTGCTGAGTCTATAGTGACCCGAACAGTGTGTGGCTCAGGTGCTGCGTCCCTTCTTCCTATGTCAGCTTCCTGTCCTCCTGCCCACCCTTCACCCCACGGCCACTGGCCGCACTGGGTCTGGGGGCTCTGCTTGCTTTGGACTCTGACTGCTCCTCTTCACAGCTGACGGGAGGGGGTGGGAACATGAAATACCCACAAGCCCCACTTTCTTCCCATTGAAGACCCTACACTGCACCCAACACCCCCTTCTCCGGGGTGTCCCCCGATCCCTGCTGCACCGGGACCTCTCTCCTCAGAACACGGTGATCATGATAACGGGGTGATGAGGGGGAGCGTTGTAAGCCCTCTGTCCTGCTCTTGGGATGTGAACATGAGCCAGGGCCTTGCATGTCCGTGTTTCGTCAGGTGAGCATGTAGAAAATGTATCTGCTGAAAACATGTTCACGGTGCGGGTAAAATCTATTCTCACACATCCCCGAGCTGGCCGGAGATGGGGGTCCTCCGAGTCCTCACGGGGATGGGAACTGTAGAGCGCTCACAGCTTCGAGTGGCTCTGTCCTGCCAGCATCCGTCCGTCATCCCCGGGGACACGGACTCCATTAAGAGTCCCAGGTCCTGAGGGAGTTGGAAGCCAAATCTGGGGCCTTCCCAATGTTGGAGATATAATTGAAACCCTCGTTAACAGTTAGAACGCCAGAGAGGGCTCACCCTCAGGATAGGGGAGGCTAGAGGGATGGATGGATGGATGGATGGATGGAGATAAGCATAGACATAAATATAGAAACAGGTGTATTTAGATATAGGTATATATATATATAGATAAGGTAGAGGTAAAGATAGAGAGATAGCGAGAGCTAGATAGAGATAGATATAGTTATAGACATAGACATAGACATAGAGTCATAGAAATAGAGTCATAGAAATAGAGACATAGACATAGACATAGACATAGACATAGAGACATAGACATAGACATAGACATAGACATAGAGACATAGACATAGACATAGACATAGACATAGACATAGACATAGAGACATAGACATAGAGACATAGACATAGAGACATAGACATAGACATAGAGACATAGAGACATAGACATAGACATAGACATAGACATAGACACATAGACATAGACACATAGACATAGACATATAGACATAGACATAAAAGCATAGACATAAAGACATAGACATACAATAGATATAGACACATAGACATAAACATAGACATAGACATAGACATAGACATAGACATAGAGACATAGGCATAGGCATAGGCATGGGCATAGGCATAGACTTAGATTCTGCACTCTTCCATTTTTTCTGTGTTCCTGCTTGGACAGGTGGCTCCCAGTGCCAGCCCAGGAGGCCCTTCATGCCTACACACGTGCAGGCCACCTCTTCAGTCATGTGACATGTTGCTATCTCCTCTTCTAGCCTCGGTAGCATCCACCTGCAACGACCCGGGAATGCCTCAGAACGGCACCCGCTATGGGGACAGCCGGGAGCCGGGCGACACCGTCACCTTCCAGTGCGATCCCGGCTACCAGCTGCAGGGATCCGCCAGCACCACCTGCGTGCAGCTCAACAACCGCTTCTTCTGGCAGCCCGACCCGCCCACCTGCACAGGTACCGGGGCGCGGGCGCACATCCGGAGGGAGGCGCGGCCTCGGTAAACTCTCCGGGAAATGGATCATATCTTCAGAGACATTTCTTTTCTTTAAATGTGCTTCTATGGATGTCCGAGAGGAAGGGAGAGGGAGCAAGAGAGAAACATCAATGAGGAGAGAGAAGCATGGGTCAGTGCCTTCTGCACACCCCCTTCTGGGGATGGAGCCTGCAACCCGGGCACGTGCCCTGACCGGGAGTTGAACCATGACCTCCTGGTTCATAGGTCGATGCTCAACCGCTGAGCCACACCGTCAGGGCCAGCAATATTTCTTAAGGGTTTCTGGTGCTCTGACCATTAAATGTCAATTTCATTGCAAGCCTCTAAACTGTATTTTATTAGGTGAGATCCAGGGAGTAGTCTGCTTAATATAGAGTAATTGACATTCATCTACCACTTCTTATCCTGGACACATCTTGTAAAGATAAGAATTAATTAAATTACTATAATCTAAAATTCTGGGTGGCTAAAATTTCATAACCCTCCTATTGCTGTTCTCATTTTTTTTAATATAGAAACTTGCCCGTGAGCAAAACCGACTAGATAGAAAGTACTTTCTCTTTTGAAGTGGTTTTATATAGTCTTGCTACGTTTTAATCGAGTTCTGAAAACTGGAAATTCTCCTGCTCTTGTCACAATGAAGATGCAAGGAGAACGTGGTCTCTGAGCTGCCCTGGAATTGTGGGAGTTCGGCCTTATTAGCATGGAAATGGGTTTTGCAGACTTTAATTTGAATAACAATCCAAGATGTTCTATCGCAAATATGGCTTTAAGGTAATGCATGTTTTTATAGAAAATAGCAATCCCATGTAGACTGTCCCTCCATTCAGTTCAACATTTTACCATAAATACCTACTCAGATGATTTCAACTTCATTTTAAACAGAAATGCTACTGAACTTTAGTATTCCAGTGAACTGTCACAGTTCAATTTGAACTTCTTTACCATCAGTTTCCAATCTGTGCCCTTTAATTAATCTGTGAAGAGAGACCGTGATTGTGAAACGAGAGGCAGAGGGCTGCCCTGCCAAGCCCCGTCACCAGGAGAATCCACAGATTTCTACCTCTTTCTTTTTCTTTCCTTTTTTTCTTTCTCCACTGGAAGATGCATGAATTAAAAAAACAAAAACAAAAAAAAATGTTTGCATTGATTTCAGAGAGGAAGGGAGAAGGGGAAAGAGATAGAAACCTCAGTGATGAGAGAGAAGCATGGATCGGCTGCACACCCCACACTGGGGATCCAGCTCACAACCTGGACGTGTGCCCTGACCGAGAATCCACCCTGTGACCTCCTGGGTCATGGGTCAGTGCTCACCCACTGAGCCACACTGGCCGAGCCCTGCCTGTTTCTTTTTAGAAGTGGAGTAATTACCTATAATCGCTGCTGCCATTTAAGACCGCTGTCCTGCTTCTAGTGAGGAACGCACCTCTGCTCCTGTTCTGCAGGCTGCCCGCTCCCGGGAGGGACCTCCCGGAGCCAGGCGGCTAGCCGTTGGCCTCCCTCAGGCCGCTGCTCATTGCCGTTCACTCAGACACGGCACTGAGATCGGAGCGTCGTTCATCGGGCTGTGGCCCGGGCCGGCTCCTCCCTGAGCTCCTCGCTCTGGCCGGGACTCCGTCATCCGCCCTCAGCAGAGACCAGGTGGCACTCCATCGCCCGAGTGTCCGCCGCAGGGACACGCTCCCTCCGCCGCGGCAGCTGCGCGTCCAGCACGTTGGCGAGCAGGCCTGCCGCTCATCTTGGGGTCCGGTCCCAGGAAAAGGGACACGTGGGAATAAGTGGCCGCGCCCTCTCCGTGGCCTTGTAAGCGCTGTCCCTGGACACGTGGCATGTGCCCTGTGGGGACCGTCACCAGGGCTCCGTGACCCTGGCTTGTCACTCAGCACATCCTGTGTGCTGGTCCCAGACTGTCTCCTCAGGTGAAAACACGTGCTTACTGCCAAACCGTTAGGATAGGGGTGTCGAACTCAATCAGAGAAGGGGCCAAAATCTAAAATCCAGCCTAAATCGCGGGCCTAATGGTTTACTGAACAGTCATAAACTGTCATTGTGATGGAAACGCAGCGGAGTGCAGTGATGACAGCGCGGTGCGGGCCACATTGCAAGGCCTGGCGGGACGGATTTGGCCCGCGGGCCTTGTGTTTGACACATGTGCGTTAGGACCTGTAGCTAAGAAAAAGGCGGGGAAACCTGGTGTTTTCACATAAACATGCATAAGCCATCTCCGCCACTGCTTCGTGTGGCTGTGACCCGCATGTAGCTGCCTTACGTGGTCGCGTCCAGCTGGATCACGGTGTAACTGCCCTTTCCTCCGCGCCCGGAGTGCTGGGGGTCATACTGGGTTTGCTCGGAGAGTGTGGGTGCCGCACCGTATAGGGACCTACTCACCTTCCTCGCTGGGCAGGTGCCCCACAGTCTTCCCCTGCGTGGAGGTGGCCTCAGGGACCCTCCTGCTGCAGAACCTGTGATGCCCACAGCCGTGTCTGCAGTCCTATGAGCAATGCGTGTCCACAGTCCATGTCCGCAGTCCTATGAGTGGTGTGTGTCCGCAGTCCATGTCCGCAGTCCTATGAACGATGTGTGTCGCAGTCCAGGTCCGCAGCCGCGTCCTCAGTCCTATGAGTGATGTGTGTCTGCAGTCCTATGAGCGATGTGTGTCCGCAGTCCTATGAGCGATGTGTGTCCACAGTCCTATGAGCGATGTGTGTCTGCAGTCCTATGAGCGATGTGTGCCCGCAGTCCATGTCCTCAGTCCTATGAGCGCTGTGTATCCGCAGTCCTATGAGCGATGTGTGTCCGCAGTCCATGTCCTCAGTCCTATGAGTGGTGTGTATCCACAGTCCTATGAGTGATGTGTATCCGCAGTCCATGTCCGCAGTCCTATGAGTGGTGTGTATCCGCAGTCCTATGAGCGATGCACGTCTGCAGTCCATGTCCACAGTCCTATGAGTGGTGTGTGTCTGCAGTCCCGTGTATGTCTGGGGCTTTCACATTTTTGAAAACTCGGGAAGGACGCAGCAGTGAGCGCCACCCGTGAGAGCGACTTCCTGGACCACAAGGAAAACACCGTGTGTATTTCTCACCCTCATCCTTTCAGAGGGCGGAGCGCGAGGTCTCCGGGAGTCTGAAGCAGCGTTTTTGGTTCCCTGTGAATTCCCTCCCTGTGAATGCGAGGGCGCCCCGCCCCAGCCCCCATGCCCTGCTCTCAGGGTGTGTGGTTCCTGCCTCCCAGCGGGCCCAGAGCCCATCCCTGCGTCACTGCCCTCGCCTCCCGCGCTGGTCTTCTCTCTCCTTATGGAGCGTCTCAGCCTCCGCTCCATGGCACCCAGTTTTCCTTCTCCTGTGTTCGGGTGCCCGCTCTGTCACACCCACAGGACGCCCGCCGTGGAGGCTCCTCCTTCCGCATCTCCGGCTGCTCAGTCTCAGGACACACAGGCCTTGCCTTGCCGCCATGAGTGCGTGACCGGCAGGCGCGGGAGTCAGGGCGACCCCACATACTGACCGGTCGCCCCTCTCCCTTGTCCTCCTCGGTGGCAGCCACCTGCGGCGGAAACCTGACTGGCCCGGCGGGCGTCATCCTGTCCCCCAACTACCCGCAGCCGTACCCCCCCGGGAAGGAGTGTGACTGGAGAGTGAGGGTGAACCCCGACTTTGTCATCGCCTTGATCTTCAAAAGGTACCTCTCCCATTGAACACCTCTTGTTATTGTTATTTTGTTTTATTTATATTTATGTATTTATTTTGTTATTCCTCACCCAAAGATATGTTTCCATTAATTTTTAGAAAGAGTAAAAGGGAGAGAGGGAGGCAGAGAGAAAGAAACATTGATGTGAGAGAGACACCTCAATCGGCTGCCTCCTGCTCGACTCCCATGGGGGACTGAACCCACAACCCGGGCCTGTGCCCTGATCGGGAATGGACCCCTGACCTCCTGGCTCCTGGGTTGATGCTCAGGCCCTGAGCCCCGCGGCCGGCATGGCCCAGCCCTTGAACCCTCATGTCAGTCCCAGGTCCTGGGTGCAGAGGGCAGTTTGTCCCTGAGGCCCGTGCTCTGACGGCCAAGCTAAGGATGCTGGGTACCTATAACAGCTAAAGATGCTGGGTACCTATAACAGCTAAAGATGCTGGGTACCTATGACAGCCAAGGATGCTGGGTACATATGACAGCTAAGGATGCTGGGTACCTATGACAGCCAAGGATGCTGGGTACATATGACAGCTAAGGATGCTGGGTACATATGACAGCTAAGGATGCTGGGTACATATGACAGCTAAGGATGCTAGGTACCTATGACAGCTAAGGGTGCTGGGTACATATGACAGCTAAGGATGCTAGGTACCTATGACAGCTAAGGGTGCTGGGTACATATGACAGCTAAGGATGCTGGGTACCTATGACAGCTAAAGATGCTGGGTACATAGGACAGCTAAGGATGCTGGGTACATATGACAGCTAAGGGTGCTGGGTACATATGACAGCTAAGGATGCTGGGTACATATGACAGCTAAGGGTGCTGGGTACCTATGACAGCTAAGGATGCTGGGTACATATGACAGCTAAGGGTGCTGGGTACATATGACAGCTAAGGATGCTGGGTACATATGACAGCTAAGGGTGCTGGGTACCTATGACAGCTAAGGGTGCTGGGTACCTATGACAGCTAAGGATGCTGGGTATCTATGACAGCTAAGGATGCTGGGTACTATGACAGCTAAGAATGCTGGGTACATATGACAGCTAAAGAGTAGGGGCTACCTATGACAGCTAAGGATGCTGGGTACATATGACAGCTAAGGATGCTGGGTACATATGACAGCTAAGGGTGCTGGGTACATATGACAGCTAAGGATGCTGGGTACCTATGACAGCTAAGGGTGCTGGGTACATATGACAGCCACGTGAAAACGATTGCTTCTGTGACCCTTGCTGTCTGTCATCCTATTCCTGTCTTGACGTTTTGATTCCACTTCCCTTCTGGGTAGTTGTAATGGTTAAGTCCCACGAAAAACAGAGCCCCCTGTGCGGGAGAGGCCTGGGGCGGGCACCTGAGGGTCTTCTCTCTCATCAGCTTCCACATGGAGCCCAGCTACGACTTCCTGCACGTGTACGAGGGCGAGGACTCCAACAGCCCGCTCATCGGCAGCTTCCAGGGCTCGCAGGCCCCCGAGCGCATCGAGAGCAGCAGCAACAGCCTCTTCCTGGCCTTCCGCAGCGACGCCTCCGTGGGCCTGTCCGGCTTCGCCATCGAGTTCAAAGGTACCGTCCAGCGCCCAGCGCCTGGGCTGCCACCCCAGGCCCGCTCTGCTCCGCTCACTCCTGCAGGAAGAGGGCCGGAGGCAACCGATCCATGTGTCTCCCACATCCATGTGTCTCTCTGTCTTTCCCTCTCTCTCTCTCCCACGCTCCCTAAAGGCAGTGGGAAATATCCGAGGGTGAGGGGGAGAGAGAGAGAGAGAGAGAGAGAGAGAGAGAGAGAGAGAGAGAGAGAGAGAGGAATGGAAGGAGGGAGGGAGGAAGAAGGGAAGGATGGGAGGGGAAAGGGAGGAAGGGAAGAGTAGAATTAAGAAAGAAGCCCATAGACACAGACAGCTGTGTGGTGGCTGCCAGCGGGAAGGGCTGGGAGGTGGGAGGTGAAGGGTTAAGTGGTGATGAAGGGAGACCTGACTTGGGGAGTGAACACGCAATACAGTGCACAGATGGCGTGTGTAGGGTTGTACCCCTGGAACCTACATTCGATGCTCTTCAGGGACATGGAGGGACCGGGTCCTCCGGGCAGCCAGAGCCCGCCTCTCCCCAGGGAGCCGGGGTGACACAGTGCGGTCGGGTGAGCCTCCGTTTTCCCAGAATCCCTGTCTGGCTCAGCACTGAGGTCTGCGGGTAACGGGAAGATAGATGTATGGAAATAAAGCGCTGCCTCTTTTTAACCAAGAATGAGTGATGTCGTAACAATCGGCAGTAAAATGTAGTTTGAAAACTGAGAAATGTAACTTGATTGAAAGGGTTTTTCTACAATATTTAGTTATTAACTGGATAATTAATAACTTGATAATCTTTCCTAGTATATGTAATTATTAACTTGATAATTAATTAAAAACTTGGCCCTTAATCAATAAGTATTTTTTGAGCATTTCTCTTATGCTGGGCTCTATTCTAGGCACTAAAAACAAACAAGCAAACAATCAGCCAGGCAGGTAAACACACAGGAACATTAGGGCCTACCCTCATGGGGTCACCTGCCCTTATGGGGTCACCCACCCTCATGGGGTCACCCATCCTCACAGGGGTCACCCTGCCCTCGCAGGGGTCACCCCCCTCACGGGGGTCACCCATCCTCGCAGGGGTCACCCTGCCCTCGCAGGGGTCACCCCCCTCACGGGGTCACCCACCCTCACAGGGGTCACCCTGCCCTCGCAGGGGTCAACCCCCTCACTGGGTCACCCCATTTCTCCTGCAGAGAAGCCGCGGGAAGCCTGCTTTGACCCCGGGAACATAATGAATGGGACCAGAGTTGGGACGGACTTCAAGCTGGGCTCCTCCGTGACCTTCCAGTGTGACTCCGGCTACAAGATCGTGGAGCCCGCGTCCATCATGTGTGTGATCGGAGCAGACGGGAAGCCGGCCTGGGACCAGGCCCTGCCCACCTGCAGCGGTACGCGTGTGTGCGACCCGCTCCCCTCACCACCTGCAGGTCCCCCCAGCACTGCCTCTCCTGCCCCCCCCAACCTCACCTCCTGCAGGTCCCCCCAGCACTGCCCCCCCCAACCTCACCTCCTGCAGGTCCCCCCAGCACTGCCTCTCCTGTCCCCCCCCAACCTCACCTCCTGCAGGTCCCCCCAGCACTGCCTCTCCTGCCCCCACCCCCAACCTCACCTCCTGCAGGTCCCCCCAGCACTGCCTCTCCTGTCCCCCCCCCAACCTCACCTCCTGCAGGTCCCCCCAGCACTGCCTCTCCTGTCCCCCCCAACCTCACCTCCTGCAGGTCCCCCCAGCACTGCCTCTCCTGTCCCCCCCCAACCTCACCTCCTGCAGGTCCCCCCAGCACTGCCCCCCCCAACCTCACCTCCTGCAGGTCCCCCCAGCACTGCCTCTCCTGCCCCCCCCCAACCTCACCTCCTGCAGGTCCCCCCAGCACTGCCTCTCCTGTCCCCCCCCCAACCTCACCTCCTGCAGGTCCCCCCAGCACTGCCTCTCCTGCCCCCCCCCCCAACCTCACTTCCTGCAGGTCCCGCTCAGTAGCCAAGAGCCTCCCAGAACTACCCCCTTGTCTGCAGTGGGGACTGCTTTGCTGGCAGAGCTAAGGAGGGAAATGCAGGTGACCTTCATCCACCCTTGAATCAGTCAGGGCCTCAGCCATCCCCCCAGCACCCTGAGGGGCTGTGTCTCTCGCTCAGAGAGTTCAGCACTTTTCCTCACACTTTGTGTGTGTGATCCACACAGAAGTACCGGTGAGCAGTCTCAGTGAGCTCTGTCTGTTTCCTTCCCTTCTCTCTCCAGTTATACATATTCAATACACATCGATGGCACATGCACACATGTACCGTTACAACCAATGGGCCACCCCCCAATTCAGTTGTGTAGAAGTAAATTGGTAAAATCACAATTGAAGGTCAGACCCACCTTTGAGAACAGACAAGCGACAGAAGCCAGAGCTTTGCCCCGTCTCCTGCGTTGCGAAGGGCCTTTGGGACATAATTCACCTCGAGTTATTAACACAGGGTCTAAAACTCCCGCTTCTCCATTTATTGTTGATATATTTTATAGTTGAAATTTTGAAAATTACATTTTATGAAATTACTCATAGACTCAGGTATAAAGGGAAACAAACATTTATTGTATGTTTAAATCTAGATTACATATGTATATATCACATGTAAATACATATATATGTATATATAAAGAGTAGTATACACATATGCAATGTAGATTGATATAGGACTTCTGTGGATTTGTTAGCACTAAGTAGTGTGCGGTTTTTGTAGCAAATCATGGTTGTGAATTATGAGGGCCCGTTATGAGCCAGCGCTGTTGATCTAGTTCATGGAGAATGCTGACCGACAGTGGAGTTAAGTTGTGTTGACTGCATCAGGAGATTTATAAAGATAGAGCAGGCACATTTTAGTCCTTTCCCAGGTTTATTCATTACTGAAAATAAGGATATACATGTACACTCACACACACTCACATACTCACATAGACACACACACTAACAGACACATACTCTCACACACACACTCGCACACACTCACATAGACAAACACTCACATAGACAAACACTCACATAGACACATACTCTCACACACATACACTCACACACATAGATACACACACACACACACACTCATACATACTCTCAGACACACACTCATAAACTCACACTCACACAAAGACACCCAGACACACACCCTCCTCACATAGACACACACTAACATAGATACACATACTCTCACAAGCTCAGACACACAAATACCCAGACACACACAGCTCTGTCTATAAGAAACGCCCACTATCAGATTGCCCCTAGCTTTCCAGGTTTTAGTTGCTTCAGCTTTAAATCCATCTTTTTGAGAGAACCCACACACATTAATAACTATATATGTTGCTCTTAAACTGAATCTGAGTTACTAAAGGTTGAAAAAAAACAACACAAAAACTAGAAATAA
The DNA here is from genome assembly GCF_014108245.1 of Pipistrellus kuhlii. Lineage (NCBI taxonomy): Eukaryota > Metazoa > Chordata > Mammalia > Chiroptera > Vespertilionidae > Pipistrellus > Pipistrellus kuhlii. The sequence continues at coordinate 933,216 of NW_023425582.1, forward strand.
AACTTTTTTCTTTGATTTTCATAGTAATATAAAAACGGGGGGGAAGCACCTGAAATACCCATGTATCTCTGAATAAAGTGACTGACGGCGACCAGCCTTGGCTGGTGAGAGGTTAAATAGCCCAACCGTCTGTCTGCATGGAGCCGTTATTGTATCATCTGAGCTGTTTTCATGATTATTTAGCGCGTCTGAGAAAGGCTTAAATGGCGTCGTCTCCCTGCGGAGTGAGCGCACTTCCATCCTAAGCTGTGAAGACGGTTCCTTTCCGGACTCCGGAGGGCAAAGGGAGGTGGGCTTTGGACGGGAACTCCCTGGACGGTTAGGTGACACCCTGCTCCTCCCTGGCAGGGCTGGGCCTCCGGCCTGTCCCAGCGGCGTCCTCCACGTGTGTAATTCTGGCCGCTTTCCCTTCCAGCTCCCTGCGGCGGCCAGTACACGGGGTCCGAAGGTGTGGTGCTGTCCCCCAACTACCCCCAGAACTACACGGCCGGCCAGACGTGTCTCTACTCCATAACGGTGCCCAAGGAGTTCGGTGAGAATGTCTGTACCTTTAACCCCTGGGTGTTCATTGTCCCCCTGTGTCCACCTGTGTAACTGAGTGCACACACACACACACACACACACATACTCACACAGGGATACATGCACACGTGTGCACACACACTCACCCATACAGGCATACATGCACACATGTGCACACACTCACAGAGATATACATGTACACACACCCACATAGGCATGCATGCATGTGTGCATACACACGCTCTCACTGACATGCATGCACATGCGCGCGCACACGTGTGTGAGCAGGTAGATTTGCCGTCGATCGCCTTATCCTTTCATTAGAGCTGTGACATGTGCGTCCAGCACACGCACCTCCGTTTACTGCTCACCACGCTGAGGAACGGTTTTAGCGTCGCCCGGACACATAACCCAGGTCTAGTTGCTCACTGTTTGCCAGTCGGTGCTCAATCGCACCTCATTGTCAGTAAGGCCGCTGCTATTGCTCGGAGGACAAGGTGTGAAGCAGGGAAGTCCGCGCCGGGATCTCCGTGGCCGAGCTGAGTTCTGGCTACCCTCCGGCCGGGCCAGACAGAACGCCGGCACAGGGACGGCCGCCGTGTCCACACTGTGCTGTGAACCCCGTGTCCACGCCCCGCAAGGGGGTCACAGGAGCGTGGCATGAAAATGACCAGCTCTTACGAATCTCCGATCGCTTCCCAACTGAGCAGGCTTCCACACCAGCCAGGGTCTCCATCCTGTGCTCATGGTCAGGCTCCTGACTAAGCAGGCCAGGTGGTAACGCCTGGCCACCTCCTACAGCACATTAAAGGAAGAACAGCCTCCTCAAGGCCAGCCATGCAGACAGGGTCCTCTTACGCCTTCCATCAGTACCAAACAGTCCCGGAACCAAGCAGTGGTTCCAGCTACCAAGAAGCTTTCGGACGCTGAGGAAGGGTCCTCGGCCCCGGCCTTCAGGGAGCCAGTCTCTGTGAACAGCCAGAACCCCTTTCCTTCGCTAAGCCTGTCGCACCCCTTCGTCCGCAGTCGTGTTCGGGCAGTTCGCCTACTTCCAGACGGCGCTGAGTGACGTGGCCGAGCTGTTCGACGGGACCCACCCGCAGGCCCGGCTCCTCAGCTCGCTCTCCGGCTCCCACTCCGGTAAGCCCCAGAAAACTTTTATGCAGATGGGCGTGCGACTCTTCCTAAACTCGGTGTGTGTGTGTATGCGCGCGCGCCCAGAAACTTACTAATCCTTGAATGTGTTTGTTTATTTAGTAAAATTTTATTTTTGATGAAAAATACCCAGTGGACCTTTATCCCATAGATAAAGCCGTTTGCTTTCATCATTGCACTTCCTAAGGTCATAAAAAGTGTGATATCCATCTCCATGAAAGTGGGAAATGTCCAAGAGAAAGGAATAACAGGTGTTTTTTAACTTCTATTCTATGTTTTGGGATCTTCTTCCTGGAGCTAAACAGTATGAACATTTTGGTCACACTCATTTGAACCCTGTAAATACCTAGGTATAGACCCACTACACCCACACATCTAAGAGTACATGTGTTTACCACATGTGTGCATGCACGCATCCCTGTATGTGTGCATAAAAATATGGTTGGGCTTCATGAAACACAGGATATTATTTGTATTCCGTATTTTCACTTAAGAGGACATGTGTGGATCTTCCCCATCATACCCTGGGCAGCCACCGTCACTGGCTTTTATTCCGAGTGATATTCAGGTAAATTTGTGGGGCAGGTGTGTTCACTGGACTGCATGGCCCCGGCCCCCTTCTGAGGTATCGCTGTGTCCAGTGGCCCCTGATGTGGCCACCAAGGCCACAGCCTGGCGACTTTCAGTGCCCACTGTTGTTGGCCAAAGGCCCCGGGGCCGAGCCTTGAGCATTTCTATCAATGCCCAGTGGGTGCCATTGAGAACAGCATCAGAAGGTGCACATAGAAAACATGGGCACAATTGAAACCCCACACCCTCACAGGCCCCACAGTGTGCTCTGAACCTGCACCTCAGTCCGAAGGTGAGCATATATCTTGTGAGGTTTTTTATAAGTCCTTTCGATTTTTTAAATACCAGCCTAGGGTTCAGAGACATTTTGTTAAGTAAAACCTCGGCGAGAAATCCTCAAACGTGGTTGATTCTGCGTCAGTGACTGAGTCAGTTCTGACGTTTCCCACCCTATCGGCTGCCAGGCCGTGTCCCTGAGTTTTTCTGAGTGAAAGCAGACGTGAGATCCCGATTAAAACAGCACCTCACGGGATGCACAGCAGTGCGTGACCATCCTCCGGGGAGCGGTGGGTTTGGGCTGTGAGCCCGGAGTGAGGTCCAGGAGAATCCAAGGTCTGCGTGTCGCTGTCCAAGCAGGGGACCTCTTTCTTAGACGTCACCGTCCGCACCGCAGCGAGCATTGTGTGGATCTGTGCAGTGTCTGTTCTCCGCAGGCGAAACGCTGCCCTTGGCGACGTCCAACCAGATTCTGCTCCGATTCAGCGCAAAGAGCGGGGCGTCGGCCCGAGGCTTCCACTTCGTGTACCAAGGTAACCCTCAGTCACCCTGGCCGCCTCTGACCCCCAGACCTCAGTCTCCTGTGGAGGCACAGACAATGCCCACTGCCATTTTTTGTTTTTTAAGACGTGGAAGGCATTCATTTATCCTGTATAGTAAAAGCCTAGGTGGCATCATGCCCTCACACGATGTCATCACCAGATGGCCACACAAGACGGCTGGAAGGGGAGGGCAGTTGGGGGCAAATGGGCCAGCAGGGAAGGGCAGTTGTGGATTATCAGGCTGGCAGGGGAGGGCAGTTGGGTGCTTCCCGGCTGGCAGGGGAGGGAAGTTAAGGGCAACCAGGCCTGCAAGGGAGACAGTTGGGGATGACTAGGCTGGCAGGGGAGGCCAGTTGGGGGCCATCAGGCCTTCAGGGGAGGGCAGTTGGGGCGATCAGGCCGGCAAGGGAGCAGTTAGGCATCAATCAGGCTGGCATGGGAGCAGTTAGGCATCAATCAGGTTGGCGGAGTGGTTAGGAGGCAATCAGGCTGGCAGGCAGAACCATTTAGGGGCAATCAGATAGGCAACCAAACAAGTGGTTAGGAGCCAGCAGTCCCGGATTGTGAGAGGGATGTCTGACTGCCGGTTTAGGCCCAATCCTACAGGGCCTAAACTAGCAGTTGGACATCCCCCAACAGGTTCCAGATTGGAGAGGATGCAGGCTGGGCTGAGGGAATACCCCCTGTGCATGAATTTTGTGCACTGGGCCTCTAGTTTATAATAAAAATATTTTATCAAAATATTAAAATTTTTAGTTTGACATCAATCTATTTCTACTGCAAAGACAAATGTCCCCTTATTCCTCTGGCCTGTGCAGGCAACAAATAGTGTTCAAATTACTTTTTCATAGCACCTCCTATTTGGCAAAAACAATTTCAACTATATTTTAGTTTATCTAATTAAGAAAAATATTTCATACAAGTTTAGATTTTAGTAACTTTTAAGGGAATACATAAAAAAAAATAAATGTCACGTTTCCAAATCGTATTGCAAAAGCTAACGAAAAGGCAGTTTAACAGAACCAAATAAGAAGTCCGTGTGTCTGTCCCTCTAAATAACTTCTTGGTTTTGTGTCCTGTTGCCGTTTGGATTCCCGCCTTTGTATGTTTATTCTTACACTTGGAGCTTGCCCACATGTGGAATCAACATTTTCCTCCTCACTGGCCCCTGTGTGTGAGGCTCACCTTGAGCTAGAAGCCCAGGGCCGGGTAGCTCTGCTGTGCACGGCCGCCCAGGGGCCCGGCAGAGGCTGTGGGGAGAGCCCCCTCCCTTCCCGGTCCGGGCTCTGCGTGGGCCGGAGCGCTGACACCGCTCCGGGTCACCCCAGCCGTGGCTCCTGCAGAAAACCGGTGACATCATCGGGGCTTCAGAGAGTTTCAGAGAAGGACAGTCCGTCCTATCATTTACGTCCTAGGCCAGTGGTGGGCAAACTCCTTAGTCCACAGAGCCAAACATCAGCAGGACAACAATTGAAATTTTTCTTGAGAGCCAAATTTTTTAAACTTAAACTTCTTCTAACGCCACTTCTTCAAAATAGACTCGCCCAGGCCGTGGTATGTTGTGGAAGAGCCACACCCAAGGGGCCAAAGAGCCGCGGGACGCAGTTTGCCGATCACAGCCCTAGGGGGTCTCCCACCATGAATCCCTGCCCTGCATGTGGGCAGAAGCCCTGGGCGCACGGGAATCCAGTGAAGGAGCAACTGCTGACTTAGAGGCAGTCACTTAGCTCTGATCGGGCGGGAGCCAGCCCACAGTCTGTGGGCCCCTGGTGGTCCCTGAGGCCCGAAAGGTTGGTGGCCACTGCCGTGCCTTTTGTTAGAACGTAAACAACTCACCTGGTGTTTACAAATGGATCTGAGCTAAAACCGGTGTGGCTCAGTGTATAGAGCATCGGCCTGCGGACTGAAGGGTCAAGGGCATGTACCTTGGTTGTGGGTACATCCCCAGTAGGAGGTGTGCAAGAGGCAGCTGATAGATGATTCTCTCTCATTGATGTTTCTAACTCTCTATCCCTCTCTCTTCCTCTCTGTGAAAAAATCAATAAAATATATATTTTTAAATAAATAAATAAAAATGGACCTGAGGGGCTGTGGGCCAGTGTGGACAACTCACCGCTCACCACTACACATTTCCTTAAAGTAAGTTCAATATCGCCTTTTGTGAAAGCAGATTTGCAAACTGGAGTCCCCTGGTGTGACATGCGGAGAACCTATCAGTTCAAGTACATTTTCATCTGGAAAATTTCAGGTTCCGGGCGCCGTCTGCCTGGCTGCAGGCGCCTTTTGATTTTGTTAAAATAGAGATTGGGAGCTCCATCAGATCACCATATAAAACACCCAAGGCTAATGTGAGTCCGGGGCTAAAATATTCAAACGCCACGCTTCAAAGCCATCGTTCTTAAAATCAGCTCCTGTTTGAAGTAGCATATTACCATTAAAATGAATAAACCACAGGAACGTAGACACCAAAGACCGCAATGTGTAGATGGATGCTTCTCCTTGTAGCCAAGGGTGCACAATGACCCCAGCATCCTCAGGATTCCCTAAACTCCCAACCTCCCCTCTGGCCTTGCTGCGTTCCTCTGCGAGTGCGTCACCAATGGACCTGTTTGTGTCAGAGCTACACCTTCGTGCGCTGAGCCAGGACCATGAGCTCAGACACAGGGCTCGGGTGCGGAGGAGGTCTCCTGCACAGGAACAGCCAGGTTGAGCGTTGCCTCCAAAAGATCCTAGTTCTATGGAAGCCGGGAGGTCATGAGACCGTCATGGTATGAAAACATCCCGGACACGGCTCCCACGTACCACGGCAGTGCATTCCTTCCTGTCGTTAAACCATAACGCCACACGGGCCTGTCTCACATCCTCGGCCACGGGGTCTGAGCCCGGTTAGCACAGGCCTGTTGGGAAGAGCGAGCCGGGAGAGGCGTCGGGGAGGAGCGTCGGGGAGGACTGGGTGCAGGGAGCGTGGACACAGCCAGCCTGCGGGGGTGGGGGAGGGCCATGAGCAGGGTGTCACTATCCCGGGACGGTCCTGGGAGAGATCGCTCTGAGCGATCCTCCATTCTTTATGTGTAGACGGTGTAAATTGTATGACTCCTCCCTTCCGACAGAAAATATCTCACCTCTGAACGGAAATGTAATTTTATCAGAATAACCGCCTGACTTTAATTCACGTAAAACTGCTGCCGCACCGAAGTCGCCCACGTGGTGTCTGTCCTGTGGAGGCTCAGTGCCCACCAGGAGGCGTGTGCCGGGCAGAGCAGCGGAGAGGGGGTCACTGTTAACGCACGTCTGTCTACGGACACGTCTCTCCGAGGGCTGTGCTTTTTAAAACCGTATTGTTCTTGACTTCTGTGGGGAATGGAGGGGGAGGATGAGAGAAACATCAATGATGAGAGAGAATCATGGATCGGCTGTCTCCTGCACACCCACACTGGGCATCGAGCCCCCAACCCAGGCACATGTCTTGACCGGGAATTGAACGCTGACCTCCTGCTTCATAGGTCAATGCTCCACCGCTGAGCCCTGCCACCCGGCAGAGCAGCTCAGTTTCTCAGTGATCTCATCACCATGCGCACCGTGGTTCGTTTTCATGCCTAAAGGTCCCTGAGATGCCAGGGCCCCACGGGGTCCTCAGGGGGGGGCGGGCGGACAGGGACAGGCCAGGCCAGGCTGCAGACAGGGCCAGGCCAGGCCAGGCTGTGGGCGGCGGCGTTAGCTTCTACGCCCGTGATCCTGGGCAGATGCCCTCTGGCGTCCTCCATGAGGCCACCCACATGCGCTGTGTGCTTCGCCCCCAGCGGTCCCGCGCACCAGCGACACCCAGTGCAGCTCGGTGCCCGAGCCCCGCTACGGCCGCCGCATCGGCTCCGAGTTCTCGGCGGGCTCCATCGTGCGGTTCGAGTGCAGCCCCGGGTACCTGCTGCAGGGGTCGGCCGCCCTGCGCTGCCAGGCAGTGCCCAACGCCCTGGCCCAGTGGAACGACACCATCCCGAGCTGCGTGGGTAAGCGGGGTCCCGGGGCGGCGGGCGGGGCGGCGGAGGCGGGCGGGGCCGCCAGCCCCCTGCAGCGGCGCTGACGGCTGTTTGTCCGTGCTCTGCGGGCTCTTCGTCCACCTCCCTCCGGACGTGGCTCAGGGCAGTGTATGTTGGAAAGAACCGAGCAGCAGCAAACCCTGCAGATTATTCTTCCATGAAATCACTTGTCAGATGAACACGAGGAAACACGTTTTCCTCCTCGATCCTTATTGAGACCCCATGGCTCCCCAGCCATGAGTATGCAGCATACTTCACGTTGGGGGAAACCATTAGACATTGACTTGTGTAATGCCATTTTATTTATTTAATAGAGGCCCAGTGCACGAATTCGTGCATGGGTGAGTTCCCCCGGCCTGGCTGGCAATCAGGGCTGTCTCACCTTGTCTTAATCGGGGCCGATGAGGGCCAGCCATCCAGGAGGAGGGACCGTGGGAGGCTGGCTGTGGGAGCACACTGACCACCAGGGGCAGTTCCTGTGTTGTGTGTCTGCCCCCTGGTGGTCAGTGCACATCATAGCGAATGGTTGACTGGTCATTCAGTTGACCAGTCATAAAGGTTACTTAGGCTTTTGTATATATAAATTTTTTAAAAAAGAATACCTTAATTGATTTCAGAGAGGAAGAGAGAGTAAGAGAGAGAGAGAGAGAGAGAGAGAGAGAGAGAGAGAGGGAGAGAGACATCCTGCCCACCCCCTACTGGGGATCAAGCCTGCAACCTGGGCATGTGCCCTGACGGGAAATCAAACCATGACCTCCTGGTTCATAGGTCGACGCTAAACCACTGAGCCACACCAGCCCGGCTGTAATGCCCTTTTAGGCAGTGTGTGCTGATGAGGATGCAAAGTGTGACAGGCTGAGGCAGCCCAAGTGGCGACCACACTGCTGGCTGTAGTTCACTTGCCTCACCTGTGTAAGAGCCTCCACACAGTGTGATTGCTGCTTGAAGTCATTTGTACGTTTGCAGCGTCCCCGCCCCTCCCTGGACCTGCTCGGGGTGGCATTAGCATGGCTGGGAGTTGGCATGGCTGGGAGTTTGCTGCAGGAAACAGCTGATCCATGGTTCTCTCCTCATTGATGTTTCTCTCTCTCCCCCTGGGCCTCTCTCTCTGAAATCAATAAAAATAAGTTGTTAAAAATGCTACGTAGGGCATTGCAGTCCAGGTAGAAGTTCTCTTAATGGTGATCCCGGGGAAGAGAAGGCTCTGCGGGGTGGGTGCGGCCGCCCTGACCGCCCACTGCCCCCTCCCGTGTCCGCAGTGCCCTGCAGCGGCAGCTTCACACAGCGCAGGGGCACGGTCCTGTCCCCCGGCTTCCCGGAGCCCTACGGCAACAACCTCAACTGCGTCTGGAGGATCCTGGTGGCCGAGGGCTCGGGCATCCAGGTGGGTTCTCCCAGCGCCTCCTCTCGCCCCGAGTGCTGGTGTGTCAGACCCATGAGCCACAGCTGGCGTCTCCCTTCCTGCCTTTCTACGGAGGCTCTGTGGTCACGTCTCTGTGTGTGAAATTAAAACAGTAGATTCTCGCCGCACTGGCATTGTAGGAAAGAACCGAGAAGCAAACCCCACAGAGTATCCATTTGTGATACCCCTGCCTTGAACACGTCGGGACACGTGGTCCTCGCTACGTGGGCGGCCACTTCAGTAACAGCCACGACCCGTGGCCCATGGACCTCGGCGGGCCCTGGGGAAGTGCCGGCCCTTCGCGAGGCTTGTTCTCAGCTCCGCCTTCCTCTTCGTCCACATTTAGTTTCATGAAAGCCTCGCGGGCGTGGGCGGGTTTTTACACGAAAGACACACGCTAACCCCACGCTGCCCGTGGCAGATCCAGGTCATCAGCTTCGCCACCGAGCAGAACTGGGACTCCCTGGAGATCTACGACGGCGGGGACGCCACGGCGCCCAGGCTGGGCAGCTTCTCAGGTGAGACGCGGCCCGGTCTCTGGGTGTCGGGTCGTCACACCAGCAGCCAAACGGCCGGCACGGCCACGGAGCCCAGCCCCGCACCCGGGCAGGCAGAGGCTCTCTGGTGGGCAGCCTCAGCCTCGGAGCCACGCGGCCCCTGCGGGAGGAGAAGGTGAGCTGCTGGCCTCGCCCTCCGGGATGCCCGTGCTGGACCTGAGGGCGAGGCAGCCGGTCCTGCCAGGCAGGCTCACTGCAGGCGAGGGGCTGAGACTTGGGATCCCAAGTGGCTGAGCTCCCTCCCTGTGGTGGTGAGGGTCTGACTTAGGGAGGGACACACAGGTGGGCTGCACTGTCGGGGTTGGGGGGCCTTGTGGGAGCTGGGACACAGTGAATCGACGGAGGGGTACACAGTCACCCCCACAGCACTGACGCCCGGCTCCCAGCCCTGGCCCTGCAGGAGCCCCCGGCTCAGGCAGGAAAGAACCCGGAGGAAGGACCCAGAGGGCGCTGCCCCCGAGGAGAGACAGGACCACGCTGAGGGCAGCGAGAAGCTGAGCCCAGGAGGGGCGTCCTCCTAGGGATTTAGGGAGCAGCTGGCTGCTGCCGGCGGGGGGCGGGTGCTGATGTCCTGGGGAAGGAGACAGGGGCGGCCAGGAGGGCGGGCTGCCGAGGAGATGGGACCCACTCAGCAGGTGCGCCGCCAGGCCCGCTGCTCAGGCCACCGCAGCCCGGGCAGGTGGTGTTCGGTCAGATGTGCCAGGTCTGTCATCAGCTGCGGGTCTTTCTGCAAACGTCACCCCCAGATCCACACACATTGCGGGGTGACAGAGAGCCAGCGCCACACGGGACAAAGGCAGGTGAAATGGGTCTGGGGCCTCTCTCTTTTCTTTGTTGTTGTGACTCCTCACCTGCGGGTATTTTCTCGATTTTTTTGAGAAAGGGGAAGAGAGAGCGAAAGACAGAGAGAAACATGGATGTGAGAAAGACACATTGATTGGTTGCCTACTGCATGGCCCCAACCAGAGCTTGGGATTAAGCCTGCAACCCAGGCACATGTCCTCGACCAGAATCGAACTCAGGACCCTTCCATCCATGGGCTGATGCTTTAAGCCACATGTGTCAAACACAAGGCCCGCGGGCCAAATCCGTCCCGCCAGGCCTTGCAATGTGGCCCGCACGGCGCTGTCATCACTGCACTCCGCTGCGTTTCACAATGACAGTTTATGACTGTTCAGTAAACCATTCGGCCCGCGATTTAGGCTGGATTTCAGATTTTGGCCCCTTCTCTGATTGAGTTCGACACCCCTACTCTAAGCATTGATCCAGACTGGCCAGGGCTGTGTCTCTTTCCTGTGTTGATGTGGAATGGGGTCCTGAGCTGGGCCACGTGGGGTGCAGCCAGTCCTCCCGGGCTCTCCTCTCTCCCCTTCTCTGAGACGCACTGAGGCCCGGACTGTGCCCACCACGCTGGCTGCCTGGCCAGCAAGGTGCCCGGATGGAGCCTGGGGAGGGAGGGGATTCCTGGGAAGGACCCCTGGCCTCTTGGGAAACAGGCCAGGCCACCCCACTTTGCAGGCAGGGAAACGTTACGTAACTGAGCCTGTGTTTTCCCCTTCGCACGTGTTTGCCTGAAACCCACCCTCTCTCCCAGGGCACGGCCTGCTCCCGGGACACTCACCTCACTACACGAGAGCTCTGCTGTGTCCCAGGGAAAACAGAGGGCATATTGTTAGAGGGTAGTCATGTGAGAGTCCCGAGCCCATGAAATGTGAGAATGTGTGTTCCTTCTTAAAAAATGTATGTTTTTACGGATGTCAGAGAGGAGGGAGAGAGAGAGATGCATCCATGATGAGAGAGAATCACGGATCGGCTGCCTCCTGCACGCCCCCACTGGGGATTGGCCCACAGCCCGGGCCTGTGTCCTGACCTGCTGGTTTGTAACTCGATGCTCAACCACGGAGGCACACCGGCCGGCAAGCACGTGTGTGCTGAGCCTGAGATGCAGACAGAGGGGCTGAGGAGGGCAGAGAACACGTGTGACTGTCCCTGCCTCCGGGAAAGGGCAGGCTCGACCTGGGAAGATGGAAGCCGAGGCTCCATGTGGACCTGGGGGTCAGAGCCTGGGCTGTACGTGCAAACAGAGCTCCCCACGCCCGGCCGGCGTGGCTGGGGGGTGAGCACGGAGCCGGAACCAGGAGGTCAGAGTTCATTCCCAGTCAGGGCACAGGCCCGGGCTGCGGGCTCCATCCCCAGTAGGGGGCATGCAAGAGGCAGCAATCTTCTTTCACCATTGATACCTCTCTCTCTCTCATTCTCCCTTCCTCTCTGTCATCCATAGAAACATGTTTTTAAAACCCACAACCCCAGCCCCCCACGTGTTTACCTCCGGGAATGGGCTGCGTGTGTGATGCTCAGGGCCTGCCTGCCTTCCTTCCAGGGACCACCGTGCCCGCCCTGCTCAACAGCTCATCCAACCAGCTCTACCTGCACTTCCAGTCCGACATCAGCGTGGCCGCCGCCGGCTTCCACCTGGAGTACAAAAGTAAGGCCCCGGGCGCCTGCCCCCACCCTAGCACCTGCCCCCACCCCAGCACCTGCCCCCACCCCAGCACCTGCCCCCACCCCGGCACCTGCCCCCACCCCAGCACCTGCCCCACCCCGGCACCTGCCCCCACCCCAGCACTTGCCCCCACCCCAGCACCTGACCCACCCCAGCACCTACCCCCACCCCAGCACCTGACCCACCCCAGCACCTGCCCCACCCCAGCACCTGCCCCCACCCCAGCACCTGCCCCCACCCCGGCACCTGCCCCCACCCCAGCACCTGCCCCCACCCCGGCACCTGCCCCCACCCCAGCTCCTGCCCCCACCCCAGCACCTGCCCCCACCCCAGCTCCTGCCCCCACCCCGGCACCTGCCCCCACCCCGGCTCCTGCCCCACCCCAGCACCTGCAACTGCCTGCACACCATCCCCACCCCAGCACCTGCCCCTGCCTGCACACCCATCCCCACCCCAGCACCTGCCCCACCCCCACACCCGTCCCTGCCCCAGCACCTGCCCCCTCCCTGGACACCTGCCCCCGCCCCGGCTCCTGCCCCCTTGCCCAGCTGGGGAATGCCCTTCAGGGGAAATGAGCCCCACCCTTACGCTGCAGTGGAGGACTCTCCTTCATCTGTGCTCCCAGGGAGTGACATGGAGCTGTGCCGACTTTCTCTAAGGACTAGATGTGACAAAAGACAAATGACCGGGGTCGTGGTGGGAGTGCGGGACGATCAGGTGGAACAGCGGCTCCATTTCTGGCTGTGGGCACTAACAGGCATGAACAGTAACCTCTGCGACAGCGCCTTCCTCTGCCATAGCGCTGCTCCCGTGAGCCCAGGAGAGAGCTCGGTTTCCGAGCAGCCATGGCCACACGCTGCCGCTCCTGGCTCCGCGGCTGGGAGAGGGCCAGAGCCGCCCTCCGCGCCTGCACCGGGCATTTTTCATTTTAATTGGGAGAACGGATCGCGGAGGAGCCGCTAACCTTTTAAAAATGGATGTGCAGCTGAGTTAATAGTCCGCTAAGCAGATGACAAAGGTCAGCGTCACCAATCTCAGGGTGGGGGTGACGCAGGCACCCCGGGAAGAGCGAGCGCAGGAGCGTTTCCGACGAGCGCGGTTTACTCTGGGACGCGCGTCCCCCTCTAAACCTGCCTAACGCGCACATCCCTCTCCCGGACGAGCAGCGGGAGCAGGCGGCGGTGCCGAGCGCAGGACGCGGTCTGGGACCGAGATAAACAGCGTGCGGGACGCAATGACACGCGTGTCTCCCAAAGGCCAGGCCCAGCGAGTGATGCGTCTTCTGCCGCTGACGCCCCCCGCACCCTGGGCGCTGCCACTCCCCGGAATCCCCCTGCGTGTGCTCGGCATGTGTGTGCAGGTTTCTTCCCGTGTGTGAGAGAGGACTGCCTCGGCGGCAGTGTGAACTGGCGCCGTGGGTGTTATCTGTGGAGGATGTGTCTGAGAAATCTGCTGCTTGGGTACATCCTGCGCCTGTGTGCGTGGGGAAGCACAAGCCTTATTTATGGCGGAGTTAATACACCGGTAAGACCTTCACAAGTGGCAGAAGCCAGGAGTCCTCTCCTTTTTGCCTCTCAAGGTTGTTATCTCTTTTTCTGGCGTGTCCGTCGCTTCGGGTGGGCGGGGGTGCGAGTGGAATATAACCCACAACCAGCTTGCTGCTCACCTCACCATCGTCTCCATTCCCTGAGTTCCCGGCCAATGTGCTTCCTTAGAATAGAGAGACAGAGATTTCTCACAGATATGGCTTGTTCAAGGATCTGAGGCCTTATTGGATTGCTTAATGTATTTACTTATTTTTTTTTAATTTGGCCAAACGTAACGCCATGTTTCTGTTTGGTGGTGGTGGTGGTTGTTGTCTTGGTGGGTCCTTGCAGATGCTGTCGCCATTCTGCTAGCTCCTGCCCTTCCTTGTCTCTGGATCTCCAGGCAGGCCTCTCTGCTGTAGGTCTCTCAGCCAGGTTAGCGTGTGTGTTCTGTAAAGTGAACCTGGGACTAGGTCAGCACAGCCCGGCGAGCGGATGGTGGAGGACGTTGCCGAGAGAGCATCCTGTAAGAACAGGGAAAGCCTCTCCTTTTCCTAGCCTCGGCCTTCCTCGGTTTATGAGAGGCACCTGGTAATCAAACACCGCGATGTGGTCTCAACAAACACCCCTCCATTCAACCTGAGGGACAAGATAGCTACTCTCAAGGCTACAATCTTGCCACGCCTCCTCCCTGCTGTTTCCACATCTCAGGGATAATTCCCTCCAGGAGCCTCTAGTTAGCAAGTTCCCATCCTCATCCCCTTCAAACAGGGGAATTGTTGAATTATTCATCGTTTTTGCTCTGAGCGTGTTTCGCAGGCTTGGGGGGAAATACTGATAAGATACTTCCGAGGACGTGTGCAGGGCTGTCTCAAAAAAAAAAAAAAAAAAAAAAAAAAAAATCAACACTTCAGCCCTAACTCCTCCTCCCTCTTTTGTCACTTAGCAACAGCCAAGGCTCCAGCGGGGAAGCTGCCCTGTTGCCTTAAGCTGATTAGCCATGCGTGGCCCTTTCCCTCCATGGGAAGTAAAATGAACTTCCTCTCTGTGTCTCCTCTTCCCGTTGTGAATTCTTCCACGGCCCATGTCGGCAGCCAAACCCCAACACGTCTGCTATTGGTAACCTGTTGACATAGTTCTGCATCTTCCCTGAAATGTGTATGGCCAACCAGCAAGTTTCTAAACTCAGACTTTTCAC
>NW_023425582.1:952500-1116376 GCF_014108245.1 Pipistrellus kuhlii
ACTGGTGCAGCCACTGTGGGGAACAGTATGGAGTTTCCTCAAAAAACTAAAAATGGAACTCCCATTTGACCCAGTGACCCCACTTCTAGGAATATATCCCAAGAAACCAGAAACACCAATCAGAAAGGATATATGCACCCCTATGTCCACAGCAGCACAATTCACCATAGCTATAATAAGATTTGGATTTTTCTCATTGTTAGCATGGATGCAATTTTACATAATTTTACATAATTCTGTTCCCAAGTCGAAGTGGAAATCCTTTTATGGCTTTGTGTGTTTTTTTTAAATATGTTTTTGTTGATTGTAGAGAGAAGGGGATGGGGGTGGGGGGAGAAAAAATAGATGTGAGAGGTAAGTACCAATGAGCTGCCTCCTGCACGCCCTCTACTGGGGTTCAGCCTACAACCTGGTCATGTGCCCGGACCCGAACTGACCCAGCAGCCACTGCGGCTGGGCTTTCAGGGCTTGCTGTGGCCGTACTTCAAGGACAGGCTTACGGTCATCGGGATCACTTGGATCGTTCACACTCGCCAAGGAGAAGGTCTCTCCGATGCGAGAATGAATGAAATGACCTCTCCATCCATCTCTATCTGTCATCCACTTAGCTAGTTCACACATTAGTTGAACATAGTGATCCACAGTCCCATAGCGGAACAGAACTAAGAGGTATTTACAAATGCATTACAGACCTAAATGTAACATAGAGTTATATTACAGACACTTCATGGGAGAATACGCCCCTCCATCTAATTCTCACTCCTCACTTAGAGACTGCTGGTATAGAGACGGTTCTGATTTTTCCAGGTGGCAGTACTTGCTTAGGAATCACACTTTTCCTTACTAAAACCTTCTTTATTGCATGAGACCACCGTCGGGATTGAGCAGATGAACATTTCTGTCTTACTAAGTTGGGAGTTCTGTCTAGGTGGGCATGGACCATACATGTCCTGTCTAATGCATTATTATTTGCCTATAAATATATATATATATATATATATATATATATATATATAGATATATATAGATATATATATATATATAGATATATATAGATATATATCTATATATATATAGATATACACACACACACACACACACACACACACACATATACACATATATAAAATATTTTGCTATGGTACTTGATTCAGACTCTGATTTTTCAGATATTAATTTATCTAGAGCAGACTGTGATATTGCTGTACAGGTACAACAAGTTCAAAAGTCCGGCACAGACGCCCTCATACATACAGCGTGTCTCTGTGTGCTGCCACATCCTGCCAGGGTCCGAACCTTCAGGAAGTGACTGTGTTCCTGGTGGTCAGGCACCTGGGGATTCCGGGTCCGGGGTTTGAGAGCAACCTTTCAAAGACCCGTCGCTTCACAGCACTTGCTGTCGCTTCCTTTATGACACAGAGCATGCGTAACCTGTGCTCTGGAAGAACTGGATGCCTTCCTTGGAAACTGGGCCTATGCTGAGACAATGTCCTCTTCTAGATTTTTCTACCCAAAAACTGTGCTACACGCCCCCTGTGGGAAGTCTAAGGCAATGTTGCCACAAATGCTGTGTATCTCCGTGTCCTTAGCCTCTAATCTACATGGACTACACAGTGATGCCAGGATGGGACGGACGGGACAGGGCGGGGGGAGCAGGATGGGACAGAAGGCAACTCAGTCTGCATGTCCAACACCAAGGCCTGAGGGAGCCGCCCTGGGACTTCTCCGATTAAAATATGCTTTGTTTGTTCTTTGCTTCTTCTGACATTTTATTATAATTCCTGCAGATACAGATATACATGCAAGTTCCTTTTATCACAGAATGATTTGGATTTACACATAAATTTCAAGGAAGGAGAAAATGAAGATAAACTAATATACAATAAATGCATTTAGATCAGCATGTCGTAAACAGAGTAAAGAAGTAAAAACCATTGTTTGTGAAGCAAGGGGGGTTAGTAACAGAAATTAATGTTGAATTAGTGTCACCGTTATTTTCTCTTGTTTTAAACATCTTTTTCTGTGCTTTCTGCACATGCGGTTATCCTCTGGCCTCAGTCTGGCCCAGAGTGACCTTGAGGTATCCCCAGGATGATGCATTTTGACCATTAGCTAGCTCACCCCCGCCCCATACCGCAATCGGACTTATACATACGTTTTATCGGAGCCAAATAAAAAATGAAGTGATGTACGGTAGTTGATTTTGCTAATTTGTGATAGAAGGGGAAAAGGCAAAATTAAATGTAGCTGTGATCTGTATTCTAAGTTAAAGACGGAGACCAGTGAAACAAGTTAGAGGCCTAAGTGGCTGTATTTTCTCATATTTAGCAGTTTTACAGTCCATGAAAAGCCCCAAATGTGCTCGGAATAGAAAATTTTTTTTAAAAATGTCTTGCCCTCGCTGGTTTGGCTCGGTGGATAGAGCATCGGCCTGTGGACTGAAGAGTCCCAGGTTTGATTCCAGCCAAGGGCACATGCCTGGGTTGCAGGCTCGGTCCGCAGTGTGGGGCGTGTAGGAGGCAGCCGATCCATGATTCTCTCTCATCATTGATGTTTCTCTCTCTTTCCCTCTTCCTTCCTCTCTGACATCAGTAATTTTTTTAATTGGCACCTAATGCCTCCGTGCTCCCTGCTCGTTAACGTGTCCGCTGAGGGGGAGTCAGTGTTGGCGTGGGAGAGGGCCTCACAGACAGACGCTGGGCACTGGGGCCTGGATTCCCGGTTAGGCCAGGCCCTGCAGCCCTCCTGACTCGGGTCCCCGCACCCTCTCTGTCACAGTGGGAGTGAAGGCACCTCGCTCCCCTCGTTTCATCTTCCCAGGTTTGGGGAAACTGAGGCGCAGGTTGGGTCTCAGACTGGATGGCCAGGGACGGTGTCCTGTGCAGACTGGACCGAGCAGCTCCACCAGGGCGTCCCCCAGGCTCCCCACGAGGTGCTGAGGGGCTGGGAAGTGGAGATCAGCCCCGCCTCCCCCACAGCAGGCGGGTCTGCAGGCTGGAGCTGGGCCCTGGCCAGCTGCCAGGGCCTCCCTGAGCCCTTCCTCCATGTCAGAGGCCGGAGGGGGGCGCCAAGGCTCCAGGGTGGGGAGAACCCGGGGGAGGGGAGCAGTGCCTGGGCCTCCCCGGGGATGAGCGTGCAGCTGCACCCGTCTGGTCTGGAGTCTGCAGGCGCGGCCTGTCCAGCCGCAGGGCCTGCTGCCAGGGAAGACGTGCTGGGTGACGGGAGAGCCGCACTTTCCCGTCTCCGGGTCTCAGCCATTCCAGTGCGTTCGTCTCTGACACGGCATTGCTGTCCTGTTTGATGGTAGATCGGGTTTCCACAGGTCAGTGTTAACGGCATCAGCACTGATTACCGGCCTCAGGCTGAGCTCCCGCATTCTGTGGCAATCGACACCTGTTAGCGCCTCACCCAGAGGCATCTCCCCGGGCCCACTCCTGGCTCAGCTTTGGGAGGAGACGCCTCCGGCTCCTCAGCAGCCCGTCCACCCACCGGCCGTCTCTTTACCGGGAGGGCGGGACAGGGACGCTGGTTCTCACCTTAGTTTCCAGAGCGCCGGTTGCCGGGTCCACATTTAACACTTTTCACGCAGACCGCTGAGTGTGTTTGAAAACCGATAAGCCAGACGTGCCATGGGGTCAGTGTCTCACGGACCAGCCTTCTCTCAGGCCATCCGGGCTGTGTGTGTGCGGCTGGAGGCATGTGGATGGAAGTGCAGTAACAAGCTATACGTAAAGGAATCAGGAATGAAATCAGTCAATGTTTGAAATGAAGCCCACCCCATTGAAAGGGAACGAAGGGACACGCAGAGCGAGCGCAGGGCTGGCTCAGGGCCTCCGCATCCTCGGGGACCGCGTTCCTGCAGAGGGTGCGGGGTGCGGGGGGCCCTCCCCGTCCTCGGGGGCTGCGTTCCTGCAGGGGTGGGGGAAGCAGCGAGGGGGGGTGGGGGGCCCGGACGAGGCCGACAGGAGAAGGGCGTTGTGTCCGACCCCCCGTGTCTGTTTCCACAGCCGTGGGGCTCGCCGCCTGCCAGGAGCCACCCCTGCCCAGCAACGGACTCAAGATTGGCGACCGGTACATGGTGAACGACGTGCTGGCCTTCCAGTGTGAGCCCGGGTACACGCTGCAGGTGGGTGTGCACACTGCAGGCTGGGGTACACCACAGGGCGGTACACGCTGCAGGTGGGTGTGCACGCTGCAGGCTGGGGTACACCACAGGGCGGTACACACTGCAGGTGGGTGTGCACGCTGCAGGTGGGTGTGCACGCTGCGGGGGGGTGTCAGGGGGTCCCCTCAGGGTCCTCACCTGCTCACAAAGGCGGTAGCCCAGGCTCCCACCTTTCCAAACCCAAGTGCTGACCTTTCACCTTCAGTGGGAACTCGTATCCCTGGTCACACTCAGCCTCGGAGCCTGAGCTGTGACTGTGAGGCTGGAATAAACGGACACAGCCCTGCGCCCGGGAGAGGGCCCAGCAGGCCTCACTGTGACAGGGTGTGGCGGAGTGTGAAACGAGGAGAAATAGCCAGTGGTTCTATTTCGAGTCAGAATATGGGATTCCTGAGTGACAGCGCTGTGGGTACACTTCAAACTTCTGGAAAGGTCATCGCCCAGGTCATGACCCCAGAAGGCGGCCAGCGGCCAGGACGGCGGTCCCAGCCGGGCCCATGGCCTCACCGCGCTCTCTCCGCAGGGCCGCTCGCACATCTCCTGCATGCCCGGCCCCGTGCGCCGCTGGAACCACCCGCCTCCGCTCTGCCTGGGTAGGATGCCCGTCTGCGGCCTGTGGCCTGTCCAGACCCCCGGGTGGCGCCCTGAGCTGCTCCCCTCCACCCTCCTGCTCCCCACAGGGCACGGGCCTGTCCGTGCCTCTCCCCTCGCCCCCCCTGCGCTCTGCTCACACCCTCCACCTTAGGATCTGACATGAGAGGGAAGATCAGGAATAAGAACCCGTCCTTTTTTAAATATTTTTATGGATCTCAGAGAGGAAGGGAGAGGGAGAGAGAGAGAAACATGGATCAGCTGCCTCCTGCACACCTCCTACTGGGGATCAGGCCTGCAACCCAGGCCTGTGCCCTGACCACGAATCACACCGTGACCTCCTGGTTCGTAGGTCATGCTCTGCCACTGAGCCACGCCTGCCGGGCGAACCTACCCTTCTTAGAAGTGTCTATTATGTTTATCCTTTTTTTTTTTTTTGCATTAGTTTGGATTTTTCCACATGACCCTTAGCGCCGGCCCCCAGGGGCCTGGACGTGAGGGGATGGATGGGATGGATGGGATGGATGGGATGGGATGGGATGGATGGGATGGGATGGATGGGATGGGACGGGACGGGACGGGACGGGACGGGATGGGATGGGATGGGATGGGATGGATGGGATGGGATGGATGGGATGGGATGGGATGGGATGGGATGGGATGGATGGGATGGGATGGGATGGGATGGATGGGATGGATGGGATGGGATGGGATGGGATGGGATGGGATGAAGGTCTCTTTTGGCTCCATGAGCTCGGCTGGGGGTCAGGACGGGACCTCCCAGAGCTGACATTGAATATGAGCTCTGGGAGTCTGGGTTTCGGAGTCCTGAGGAGGAGGACTCACGTGACCCTCTGGCCCCCTGCAGCCATGTGCGGAGGGACACTGAGCAGCCTGGCCGGCGTGATCCTGAGCCCGGGCTTCCCCGGCGCCTACCCCAGCAACCTGCACTGCAGCTGGCGGATCGCGCTGCCCCTGGGCCACGGTGAGCGAGCGGGGCTCCCACACCCGCCTTCCCCTCCTGGCTGAGCAGCAGCGGCTGAACCAGAGCTACCGGACTCTGCGGGCGTGAGGGCGCTGTGCCTGAAAGCGGGGACGGATACAGGAAGCTGGACCTGCAGCACGGAGAGGGAGAGGGGCTGGGGGCACGGAGAGGGAGAGGGGCTGGGGACAGAGAAGGGGCTTTGGGGCTCTTCCCAGACAGAGCCAGCCCGCAGGGCAGTGAGAGGTAGACACAGGCGTGCAGGTGCCACACCCCCAGTCAATGCCAGCCTCTGCGTCACCTCCCCCCACCCCCACCCCCGTCCACCAGGGCTCCGCAGCGGTCAGTGTGCGTGTGTGCGGTTGGAGCAGTATGAAGGCTCTTTCAGGTGATGGCACGTCTTAGTTTGTTTTACAAATTAATTTTTTTTTTCATTAAGGATATTTTTATTAACTTCAGAGAGAGGAAGGGAGAAGGAGAGAGAGAGAAACATCAATGATGAGAGAAACATTGATCGGCTGCCTCCTGCACGCCCCCTACCTGGGATCAAGCCCGCAACCAGGCCCGGGCCCTGACCGGGAATCCAACCGTGACCTCCTGGTTCACAGATCAACAGCACTCAACCACTGAGCCACGCCGGCTGCGCTAAAATTTTTATATTGTCTTGATTTCTGTTTATAGAAGTGGCTTTTCATAGCATTCAGCTTTGAATGTTCAGGGCAGTCATCTATAGTAATAAAAGCGGAATATGCTAATCAGACTGGACGTCCTTCCAGGGGACCTTCCAGACAAGCCTGGCAGAGGGAAGCCCAGGTCCTGGGTGCCAGAGGGAAGCTGGTGCGGCAGTGTGTGTGTGCGCAGGGAGGGGGAAGAGGAAGAGGGGGAGGGCATAGGAAGGAGAAGGAAGGCCTACTCTTGCAGGAATTTCACGCACTGGGCCTTAGATACGTCCTGATTTTAGCTACTGGGTCGCTGCAGCTCACCTTGGCCTTCTGCGGAAACACGTGGTTTTTGCGGATGTTGAATTTCCCATCATGCCTTTCCCTGCCGGCCTCGTGGTTGCCCTTGCATTCTAGCTCATCGCTGGGCTTGTCCGTCCTGCGACTTTCTGAGCAGCAGCGCCCGGTGACGGCGTGTCACAGGCACTCGGGTCCAGGACGAGGCCTGAGGCTCGCATCACAGGGAGTCCGTGTAGTTCTTCCCTCTCACTGTTTCCCTGAGGTTTTCCCTTCCCTCTTCTCTGATCCCGGCCCAGGAGGGCCGCGCTTCCTGTCCGCACCCACGAGGGTGGTCTGCGTTCCGAGCTCCGCACTTGCCCTTCAGTGGGGCACCGCGTGCGCGTTATCTCTCCTTCTCCAGCCTCGGAAACGAGCCTGCGAGATGGAGAGAAAACAGAAGCCCTCCTTGTCTTCCAAGAGCAGGAGGGTAACACGGGAAGCTTTCCCACCAGGCGGAGCATCCTGGGCGAGCGGTGAACGCCAGGAGGCTGCACGAACCGTGTTAACCGCGTGGTTTGTGTGGAAGCGTGTGGTTCCCGGCTCTGTCTCAGCTGTGACAGACCCAGCCTCACAGACACCATCGTCCAGTGGATGTTCCCGATTCCACAGCCCCGCATTCTGCCGCTGCCGGGCACACCACTTACCAGCTGCCCCTGATCTCGCGCCCAGATCCCCGTGACCTCAGTGCCCGGACTGCCTCCCGTCTTCCGGCCAGGCTGGCAGATTGGGTTGTGAGTGACAGCGACCAGTGGATGGTTTCTCTCGGACACTGTGACTTGCTTTGCAGGCAAAACCCAAGTGAAAAGGTGGTTCCTGACCCAGCAAACCTCTGGCTGGGCCTTGGCAGAGCCCCCTGGAAGCCTGGGTTTGGGGCCCTGGGTTTGGGCTGAACTGATTCCGTCCTGGGTGGAGCTGGATGAGCTGGCAGTGAGTCCCACTGCGTGCCCAGCGTGAGCCTTGGAATGGCCGCTGGACAGAGCCCCCTCCTGCCCAGGGCCAGTGGGCTCTCTAAGGATGAGGCCCTCGTGGCCCCGTGGCACAGCCTGGCCGTGGCCTGTTTCAGAGAGTGACTCGGGGCTTGGATTGCCCAGAGAAAGGTCCCCAGTTTGAGGGGCGGTGGGGATGGAACTGCCGTCTATTTTAATCTGAAACAAGCAAGAGGCCTCCTCCACGGTGCCCTCTGTCCCCGAGGGCGGCATTCGGGGCGCGAACACAGTGGCAGTGGCTCCTGATGAACTTGGCCTGTAACCGCCGCTGACGGTGACGGTCACGTGTCCCCACAGGTGCGCACATCCGCTTCCTCAACTTCTCCACGGAGGCCAACCACGACTTCCTGGAGGTCCAGAACGGGCCGCACCCCACCAGCCCGCTGCTCGGCCAGTTCAGCGGCCCCGACCTGCCGGCCCCGCTGCTCAGCACCACACACGAGACCCTGGTCCGCTTCTCCAGCGACCACTCCCAGAGCCGGCCCGGCTTCCGGCTGGCCTACCGAGGTGAGCCCGCCGCCACCGTGGGTCAGAGCCTGTGCCGCTGGACTCCGGGGGGGGGGGGGGGGGCAGGCTCTGCTGGCCACTGGCGGGGTCACTGCTGTCCTTGTCCCATCAGGAAGGACACAGACCCCGAGGACACAGTCCATGCCGTCCTCACTACCCACCTGCTGCCCTCTCTCCCCGTGGCCACCGCCACACTCCTCCAGGCCACGTGGCTTCTTGGTCACATGTCCGCCTCACCACGTGGAGGCCGGGTCCCCCCAGACAGCGGTGTGGGGCCCCCCTCCAGGCTGAAGGCAGGGCCCCTGTTCCAATTAAGCCGGAGGAGGTGCGGTGAGCGAGCTGTATTCTCTCCTGAATGATCAAAGCGTGCGATCGCCAAGAAAGGTTTGGATCTCCCATCCTAGCGTTTTTGACGTGTGAAAAGTTCAACATTTTCATTCCCCAGCAAATCACTCAGCTGGCCTTTTCCTGACGATTGTTAAGTCGGATGAAGTTGAAAATGTCAAAAGTAGAGCCTGTTTCTCTTAACGTGGCTAAAGCACTTGTGTTCTCAAAGGCAGAGCTACGCTATTCCATTGCTGCGGGAACTTTCAGGCCATGTTCCTGAGTTGTTCCTGTAGATGGTAAGTGTAGATTTCCAGACCGGGGCCTCTTCAAACAGGAGCCCAGATCGAAGGGGAAGTTAAAGAGGGAGATAGGTGGCTGTGAGGACTGTGACGGACACTGGCCAGCAGGTCTGTCTCCACGTGTGCCTGTGTCTCTGCACTCCTCACCCACCACCTCCTCAGTCCGACCCTTTCACACCAGCAAACGTGACCGCTCAGAGCCGATCAGCGTAGCTTCCGAGTGCAGAACAGGGCGTGACGGTCCCGATATTTAATGGACCATCATGATGGTGCCTCCTAACATGTGGAGTGCTCCGTCATCGACACCTGTTGTCATGTATGTATACTTTCTTGAAGGGCAGCTCTCGGTTTATTAGGCTGGACCCAGAATGACCCAGAATCCAGGTTCCAGGCTGAGAGGCAGGGATTGCAATAAGACGCAATTCTGCTTCTTTAAAAAAAAAAATATATATATATATATATATATATATATATATATATATAATTTTTTACAGAGAAGAAGGGAGAAGGATAGCGAACTAGAAACATCGATGAGAGAGAAACATTGACCAGCTGCCACCTGCACACCCACTACCGGGGATGTGCCCACAACCAAGGTACAAGCCCTTGACCGGAATCAAACCTGGGACCCTTCAGCCCGCAGGCTGATGCTCTATCCACTGAGCCAAGTTGGTTTCGGCCGCAGTTCTGCTTTAAATGGTGTCATGTTTACTGGGAAACACATATCCTTAAGGCAGATCATCAATACAAAAGCAAAACCCAGTGTGAGACCTCCTGTCACTGAGGAAATTGCAGGAATTTGAGGGAGACACCTCCGGGGCCTGGGGGGGGGGGGGGGGGGGGGGGGCGGAGGGCACAGGGCAGGAGGACATGTGGCTGTACAGCCATGCTCATTCCTGTTAAGAGCCTGACCTCCCTTCTCGGGAGCCAAGATGGTGAAGGCAGGGGGCAGGTCGGGCGATTCACGGTATAACCCACACCTAGATCTCTCCCCACCCACAGCAGTGCCCCTGGAGGATTTCAGGTAAAAGGATCAGGTCAGAATGGATAGCTGGGGGGCGGGGGGTGTGAGCTAAGAACACCAGGGTGCCTGCCCTGGCCGGTGTAGCTCAGTGGATAGAGCACCAGCCTGCAGACTGAAGGGTCAGGGGTTTGATTCCGGTCAAGGGCACGTACCTGGGTTACAGGCTCGATCCCGGGCCCTGGTTAGGATATATGGGGGAAGCAACCAATCATGAACCTCTCTCACATCGATGCTTCTCTCTGTGTCTCCCCCCTCTCCCCCTTCTATTCTCTAAATCAATGAGAAATATCCTTGGTGAGGATTAACAACAAACAAACAAAAAGGAAGAAAAAGAAATAAGAGAAACAGAAAAGCAAGTGCCCCGAGGGGCTGTAGGTTCCCAGGTCCACACACCCTCCTGTCACTTTGCCCCCTCCCTCCTTCCTCTCCCGCCCGTGTGCACAGCCTCTGCTTAGAGAGTCCGTGACCTGGTTCCCGCCTCCCCCCCCCCCCCGAAGTGTGTTCTGTGGGAGCTGAGCCTCTCCCTCACGGTCAGCACTTACACCGGCTTCTGCAGGGACTCGCGTGGTTAAAGGGCGTCCTGCTAACCCTCCCGCCCATAAAGCACACAGTCCTGTATCGCCACCATCAGCTGCCCGGCCGCAGTCTGTCCCAGCTGGCCCTGGAACACTCCGGAATCCCCCGGTTCCGGAGACCCCAGGCCTGTGTCCACCCTCTCCTCGTGGACGTTGCAGACGTCAAACAGAGATGGCCTCGCGTGATCGCTTCGTAAGGCGTATCAACGCCCAATCCCACGTGGTCCGCCCAAAACTGAAACTGAAACAGTGTCCATTATGATTGGAAACTAAACTCACATTGTGATTGGAAACTAAACTCACATTTTGAATTTAGCAAATTTAAGAATAGAATACTCACATGTATTGTATTCAATGAAATAGCGATAAAAGTAGGATATTGGGGGGCGGGGATCTCATGAGAGTATTGTTTGCCATGTGGATTTGAAACTCTATCTTATCTACATGGTAACTGCTAACCTCCATAGAGTTAAAAAGAAATGTGTGCTTTACTTCTCTCCATAGCTTTCAGGCCAGGTTGCTAAGGCCATGCGCACACAGCCCCACAGTCACCAATTAGTTCCATCAAAAAAAGGCCTGAAAACCCACCCTGGGTCCCTGTACGAATCACCAGACCAGACCTCACACCTCACTGCAATGGTGAGCACGGTGTCACATGGCAAAATTGTCTGCATTTGGAACTAGAAGCCACATAACCTGTGCAATGCCCACAGACCCACTCCTTTCCGCTCTGCCATGGCAGCATCTGGACTGTTGACCCAGCTGCCACTCTGGGTACAGCCCCTGCGGTGTCAGCGTGGAGGCCCCTCTCACGGTTGGAGACCATTGGCTCCCGACTTCCGTCCATTCCTACAGCCGTGGCTCCCTATGCCGCCTGCTTAGCCTCCAGCCTCTGGGCTGGGAGCGCCATAGAGGCACACAGCTGGTTGGCTGAGCAAATGCTTGATGTACTTGACCTCTGACTCTGCGCTTAAGGATCCGCATTTGAAAAATCCTAAACAACGTATTTTTACTATCAGTAATTAATTGGCCATACTTGAGCGAGACCCAGATAAACAAAACAGAAAAGAAAGAGCGTGAATCGGAGGCGCTGTCCCTGCTCCCAGGGGCGTGTCTGGCAGGGAAGGCAGCGAGGCGGTTCACCGTGTCACCAGGAGGACAGATTGTAGAGGGGACGCCTCGGGCTCTGCAGTCACACCGCGTTCCCCCGGCCCACGCGCCGTTTGTAAGCGGAGCGCCCAGGGACTGGCTCAGAGGGAGGCGTGTGAATCCCGCAGACAGCCTGTCCCTCTCGGCGTGTCCACGGCACCTCTCCCTCCCGCTGTCGCACATTGATGGCCCCGTGAAGGTCAAAGACGTCGCTGGCGGAGGTGGCTGTCTCGGAGTTAAATGACTCCTTCCTTCCGAGACTGAGAAATGAAGCTCGAGAGCCACGCTCCGGAAAACCGCGTGCACGTGCCTCCTCTGACGCCAGACTGGAGAGCAGGTGACAGATGACATGTGGAGATGGGTGTCAGGGAGCATCATGGCCCTCAGCCAGATGGCGGCGTGGCCCCTGGGGGTTACACCTGTCCTTTAGACACGGGGTCACATCAAGCACAGATCACCGGAACACGGACACAGACACTGCGGGAGCTGACCGGGGGAGTGACCGGCTCCCCTGGTCGAGAGAGGGAACCCGGGAGCATGAGGTTCTGAAGCCGGCTGACATGCGTGGCATCGGAGTGGCCTCACTGGTGCTTACATTTCTTCATACTGCTTTTGAAATTGAGAACGTTAGGGGTCGCTTTACTGTTTTGGTTTCTGTCATTTGACATTGGGAGAAATTGGATATTTGTCTCCTCCTCCCTCCCTCCCTCTCCCCGTGTCTTCCTTTTTCTTTGTTGGGTCACAAAGCATCGGTATTCAACACGAAACACTAGGGAGCGGGAAGGGCAGGGCGCGGGCCTCAGGAGATGGGAGGGCTTTGGGTCAGAGTCCCGCTCTCCCGCTTTCCTCCTGCCGTCTGTCCGAAGTGCCTTTAAAAACAAAACACGGCCCTGCCAGCTGCTCAGTGGTCAGAGCACTGGCCTGTGGACTAAAGGGCTTAGAGTTCAATTCCCAGTCAAGAGCACATAC
Source organism: Pipistrellus kuhlii (assembly GCF_014108245.1). Taxonomy (NCBI): domain Eukaryota; kingdom Metazoa; phylum Chordata; class Mammalia; order Chiroptera; family Vespertilionidae; genus Pipistrellus; species Pipistrellus kuhlii. Next base: position 965,073 of record NW_023425582.1, read on the forward strand.
CTCAGTTGGGGGTTCATCCTCACCCAGACAGGGCTCATGCATGCCGTAGGCGAGCGATCAATGTTTCTCTTTCTCTCTCTCCTCCCTCCCTCCTACTCTCTGTAGAAATCAATGGAAATAATATCCTTGGATGAGGATAAAAATAAAAAAAAAACATTGTCAAATGTAGTTTGTGTATGAGTTATATTCTCTAATGCACACGGTAAGTATAAAAATGCAAATTGTTATAATTCTACTACTACTGGTAGCTATTGTTTTACTTCACATGGCAACTGGCAAGTTGGAAAATGTATTTTTTAAGAAAATATCTAAAAGTTCATCTCCAGAAGCTAGACGTAACCATTCTCCTCCTCTGCTTTCCAGACTAACACACGTGGTATTGATGAGCTGACTCTGTGTGTTAACTTGTGACTGACTCACATGGTATTGATGAGCTGACTCTGTGTGTTAACCTGTGTCTGACTCACATGGTATTGATGAGCTGACTCTGTGTTTAGGCCTGTGACTGACTCATCTGGTATTGATGAGCTGACTCTGTGTTTAGGCCTGTGACTCACATGGTATTGATGAGCTGACTCTGTGTGTTAACCTGTGACTGACTCACATGGTATTGATGAGCTGACTCTGTGTGTTAACCTGTGACTGACTCACATGGTATTGATGAGCTGACTCTGTGTTAACCTGTGACTGACTCACATGGTATTGATGAGCTGACTGTGTTTAAACCTGTGACTGACTCACATGGTATTGATGAGCTGACTCTGTGTTAACCTGTGACTGACTCACATGGTATTGATGAGCTGGCTCTGAGTTTAGGCCTGTGACTGACTCACATGGTATTGACGAGCTGGCTCTGTGTGTTTCAGCCTGACTGACTCACATGGTATTGATGAGATGACTGTTTCAGCCTGTGACTGATTCACATGGTATTGATGAGCTGACTCTGTGTTAACCTGTGACTGACTCACATGGTATTGATGAGCTGACTCTGTGTTAACCTGTGACTGACTCACATGGTATTGATGAGCTGACTCTGTGTTTAGGCCTGTGACTGACTCACATGGTATTGATGAGCTGACTCTGTGTTAACCTGTGACTGACTCACATGGTATTGATGAGCTGACTCTGTGTGTTTCAGCCTATGAGCTGCAGAACTGCCCGGACCCGCCCCCCTTCCCCAACGGGTACCTGGTCGGCTCCGACTACAGTGTGGGCCAGTCCATCTCCTTCCAGTGTTACCCCGGGTACATCCTCATCGGCCACCCGGTCCTCACCTGTCAGCACGGCACGGACAGAAGCTGGAACCACCCTTTCCCCAGGTGTGACGGTAGGTCAGCCGTGTCTCCGGGAGCCACGGAGCTCTTCCTGGGGAGGAGGGCCCTTAAGCATTCCAGGAGTGCATGCGCGAATGCAATAATTTGTCCAAGAAACATTTACTGGGATCTATTATGCCAACTCACTCTACTTAGGATTCAGGGACACGTCTGGGGCCAGCAGGTTAAAAAAAGATGAATAAATCAGTCCTGCCCCCGAGGACATGATGAGGATGTCATAATAAACACCAACGTTCGTTACGCCAGACCAGAGACAAGCCCACTGCGTGGATGGGTTTCAGACACGGAAGGTGGTGTCTGCTTGGGCAGGGAGGGGCCGTGTGAGAGTGAGAGCGGTACCTGGCTTCCTCCACCCGGTGGTGAGATCAGAGGCAGGAGGGTGAGTGTCAATTCCATCCCAGAGGTTTTTTATGGCTTAATTTCTGTCATCTTCATATATTGCTTCTCTATTTCAGAAAACTGGTTTAACTGGGGAGTGGGACTTGAAGCACGCATACCGTTTGCCACTGGGAGGTAGGGACTGTCCAGGGAGAAGGCAGGGTCTAAGCACAGGCTTAATGGAGGACCCTCTTAGGGAGGCCTCTGCTGGTGGTGGGAGGTTCCTGCAGCAGCTGGAATCCAGCTGGTGGGCGTGGCAGGGGGCGTGGTGTCTCCCCTGGGACCCTCCTGCTGGCTGCTGGGTGCTAAGGGTAACTAGGGGTTGTTTGCAAGGTCAGGTTAATGTAAACAGATCGAGGACTCTGTTTATGAAGCCTGCATATCAAACAGACAAGTCCCTGGAGCCCTAATATTCCCACAGTATAAGTGCAGGAGCCCTGAATGAAAAAATAATGAAAACCTACCTCTGTAGACCTTTGAAATGTTAAACACTCGCCATGTCCCACTGCGCGAAGGGAATGGGGGCTGGCTGTGCTCGCATTGCTACTGAGGGAGGAAAAAGAAGAAACAGCATCAATGAAAGCTTTAAGCCCTAGTTTTCAACTGTATTTTTCCATCCTAAACCATTATAAAGCAACTACAGCCAACTTTAACTGTATTTTATTTTACATATTTATTTTTAAGATGTTTTCATTGATTTCAGAGAGGAAGGGAGAGGGAGAGAGATAGAAACATCAGTGATGAGAGAGGAACAGCCATCGGCTGCTTCCTGCACGCCCCCTGTTGGTCATGGAGCCCATAACCAGGCAGGTGCCCTGACTGGGAATCAAACCCTGGCCTCCTGGTGCCTGGACAAAGCCCCACCTCCTGAGCCACACCAGCCAGACCCTACCTGTATTTTAACAATTATCTTAGCCTAACACAGGCCTAACCATTCAAGATTACTCAATAGTGCAACGCACGTTTAAAATAGTATATTAAAATTATTTTTAAAACTAAGAATAGCAGTCGCATACCTGGTGTTTCATTAAATCACTTAAAAGACCTTTCATCCTATCCCCATTATATTTAGATGCATAAATTACTGTGAATTGTCAGGATTAAACCCTTTTTTTAATTTGTAATGTTTGCCAGAATCTTTTTGTATGTAAATGGAGGGGTTCTTGGCTTGCTATAAGAAATAGAATTAAGTATTTAATTATATTTCATTCCGTTTTCAAGCCCAGTTTCCCACGTGGCAGAAACTGCCGGCTCGGAGTTACCTGGTGGGTTTGAGGTGACTCCACGCACCTTCTCCGTGGCCTGAGGGTGGCGCCGTCTTTGCAGCTGCGTCAGGGCATGCAGTGCCCCAGCACCAGCCAAACTGCTGAGCTGCATGTGGTCCTCCTGCAGGCAGCTCGCCGGCCATCGAGGGGGAGTTTGGGGAGTGCCCAGAGCCGCCCGGAGACTGGACAACACCCTGGGACTCAGGGCCCCTGAGCTATTGGGCTCGGGGTGGGCAGGGGGGAGAAGGGTGTACAACCGGGAAAGGCCAGTGAAGTCACCACAGGAAAGAGGGGCAGGCGGCAGGAGGGGGTGGGGAGAGCGGGTCCAGGGACGACGGGCACGGGCTATGACCAACCTGGGGCTCCCTGGGCCTTCGTGGCCCGGGGTTTTGTGGTCGCTGGGACATGGAAGGGGCCCATAGACCATCCAGTGGGGATACCAGTTTCCGACCAGCTGACACCAGAGGGAGGTCCCTCCCAGGCTCCTGGCTGGGCTTCCTGGGTGGCCAACCTGCCCTCCGCCTGTGGGTGTGGCCAGCCCCCAGGTGAACAGACAGTCCCATCAGGGGAGCCACATGTGACCTTCCAAAACCCTCAGCGAGAGACAGGCTGTCCTTGGGCAAGGTCAGATGATTTAAGGCAGTGGTGGGCAAACTGTGGCTCCAGAGCCACATGGGGCTCTTTGGCGCCTTGAGTGTGGCTCTTCCACAAAACACCACGGCCTGGGTGAGTCTATTTTGAAGAAATGGCGTTAGAAGTTTAAGTTTAAAAAACGTGGCTCTCCGAAGAAACGTTGATCGTTGTGCTGTTGGAATTTGGCCCTGTGGACCTCTCTCCTTGCCTACACAGTCCTAAACAGAATAAGAAGTACAATATGAGGTTCATGTAAAATTCTGTCCTAAATAAATTTTCTAAGCACCATCCAGTGTGTATTTAACATCCTCCGTATTAAATTAAATTCAGAATCTCAGCAGAGGGCATTGTTTTCAAACAGGTTTACTTGATTCCTGGAAGGTGTGTTTCCAAAAAGATCTGGAATGAAAAGGTGCTTTTCCTGAGAAGGGAGGTCTGCGCGGGGATCAGCAGGGCGACGGGACACAGGTCCCCACACAGGACAGGTGCCAGCTGCTCGCCCCGCACCCTCTGTGGCACGGCCTTACCACCCGAGGGTTCGGGCCCTCAGGCTTCGGTGGGACAGGGGGCAGCGGTCCCGAGAGGCCACCCCCAGGCCCAGCCCGTGGGCCTCAGGAGGATCTTAGGGGGGAAACAGAAGCTCTGACCCGCTTCTGGTGTCTTTATAAAAAACGGCAATTCAGGCCATTAAGATTTAAGAATTCTAAATCTTAAAGCATCAACCTGCATAGAATAGATTAAGCCAATTTGAATGGACATGCTTGAGAGAGTAATATGTTCATTTGCATGAGGATCTATTGTGTACTGTTAGTATATTTCAAACTCATCTGGGAAAAATGGACCAAAAGCATGATAACCTTGAAATAAATCAGAGAGTGTGTCTGAGAGGGACGAGATCGCCGAGACTGTGCTCATTTTGCCGGTAAGTTATAATTAGACTGCCGTCTCCGTTCTAAAGAAAAGTGGGTTATAGTTGTTAAAGTGGTGTTTAAAAGACTGTAGTTTATTAATGCACTAAATGTAATTCGATAATTAAATATGCATCTACACTTACAAATTGTAGCTCAAAAATGTTAAAGTGTTTTGTTGGCCTAATTATTCCTTTTCCACTGAAATATTTATGTCAGTGTTCTTCTACGGTCTTTTTACAAATGTAAGTGCTGTCATCTGACCCCTCGCTTTACATGCATTAGTGTGTTTGGCGGGAGCCGCAGGGACAGCGGGGATGACTAGGAGAGCATGTGGCAGCACGTGTGTGCACAGCACGTGTGTGTGCAGCCACTTTTAGTGACAGACTTTGTCAGCAGAAAACCCTGATTGCAGTTGGCATGAGAAGTCCAACCAGCCAGCAGTGTATGCTGGCCCTGGTGGTGTGGCTCAGGGGGGAGCCTTGTCCATGCACCAGAGGTTGCTGGTCCGATGGTCTCGGGTCAGGGGTCAGGGCCCATGCCCTGGTTTCAGGCTTCATCCCCAGCCAGGGGCGTGCAGGAAGCAGCTGCTCTCCTGTCTCATTCTCCTCCGTGTTTCTCTCTCTCTAAAATCCTTATCTAATAAAAGGGTGACATGCAAATTAACTGTCACTCCATCACAAAGATGGTGGCACCATAGCCACAAGATGGCAGCGCCCAGTGCTCTCAGCCCCGCAGGAGTCCCCTAGTCCCAGGGCGGGCGGCCGCTGAGAGTGGACTGCGTGTGCTGCCTGGAGGAATGCCTGCTTCGGCAACGAGACAAGCGTTCCATCCTGCAGTGGAGGCCTCTGGGCAGCGGCACAGAGCAGCCGGGGGGATGTGGAGGAGGAGACACTTGCATCGTCGCCCTGGTGACGAGGCAAGTTTTCTGCTCTTAAGCTCGGGTGGGCCACTGGGCCTCGGAGAGCCTCTGGGCAGCGGGCACAGAGCGGCCAGGCCCCGCAGGGAGCTACCGGCGCACGGATCCATGCGCAGGGCTAGTCTAGTAGTAAGATATACATTATGAGGGGCACAGTTTTAAAGTTGAGGTTCACCACGTGGGTTGATAAAGACAGGAAACCCCTTCCCCGAGGGTTTGGGGGCTGTGACGTCTGCCTGAGTTTAGAAGGAGGAGGCCCCGAGGGAGGCCATCAGCTCTCCTGGGAGACAGACCAAGGCTTTGCCTCCCGCCAAGGCTTTCCCTTTAAGGCCAGGATGGCTGTGGCCGAGGAGCCGGGCAGCTTGGTGCCTGTGTTACCCCGACAGGCAGCGGAGAAGCGCAGTCCCAGAGGCTGTGGGGTCTAGGGGGATCATTCTGACGACATGGTCCCGGGGACAGTCCCTAACCATTCTTCTCGGGGACCCTGTCGGCTGAGGATGCCAGGAGCTCAGGGACCCTGTCGGCTGAGGGCGCCAGGAGCTCCCTGCGCCCCTTTAACGCTGACCTTTGTCTCCGTGGCCTCTGGTCCCTCAGCTCCCTGCGGCTACAACATCTCGGCCCCCAACGGCACCATCTACTCCCCCGGCTTCCCCGACGAGTACCCGGTGCTGCAGGACTGCCTGTGGCTGCTTACCGCACCGCCCGGCCACGGAATCTACATCAACTTCACGCTGCTGCAGACCGAGGCCGTCAACGACTACATCGCCGTGTGGTACGGCCTGCAGTGCCCCCAGAGGCTCTGTGCCCCCTGACACCCCTGTGCCCCCAGAGGCCCTGTGCCCCCTGACACCCCTGTGCCCCCTGACACCCCTGTGCCCCCTGATACCCCTGTGCCCCCAGACACCCCTGTCACCCCCAGACACCCCTGTGGCCTCCCAGATACTCCTTTGACCTCCCAGACACCCCTGTGACACCCAGACACCCCTGTGCCCCCCAGACACCCCTGTGACCTCTCAGACGCCCCTGTGCCCCCCAATACCCCTGTGACACCCAGACACCCCTGTGCCCCCCTGACACCCCTGTGCCCCCAGAGGCCCTGTGCCCCCAGAGGCCCCTGTGCCCCCTGACACCCCTGTGCCCCCTGACACCCCTGTGACCCCAGAGGCCCTGTGCCCCCTGACACCCCTGTGCCCCCTGACACCCCTGTGCCCCCAGAGGCTCTGTGCCCCCAGACACCCCTGTGCCCCCAGACACCCCTGTGCCCCCAGAGGCTCTGTGCCCCCTGACGCCCCTGTGCCCCCAGACACCCCTGTGCCCCCTGACACCCCTGTGCCCCCAGAGGCCCTGTGCCCCCTGACACCCCTGTGCCCCCAGAGGCCCCTGTGGCCCCTGACACCCCTGTGCCCCCTGACACCCCTGTGCCCCCTGACACCCCTGTGTCCCCAGAGGCCCTGTGCCCCCTGACACCCCTGTGCCCCCTGACACCCCTGTGCCCCCTGACACCCCTGTGCCTCCAGAGGCCCCTGTGCCCCCTGACACCCCTGTGCCCCCTGACACCCCTGTGCCCCCCAGAGACCCCTGTGCCCCCAGAGGCCCTGTGCCCCCTGACACCCCTGTGACCCCCTGACGCCCCTGTGCCCCCTGACGCCCCTGTGCCCCCTGACACCCCTGTGCCCCCTGACGCCCCTGTGCCCCCAGACACCCCTGTGCCCCCAGACACCCCTGTGCCCCCTGACACCCCTGTGCCCCCAGACACCCCTGTGCCCCCTGACACCCCTGTGTCCCCAGAGGCCCTGTGCCCCCTGACACCCCTGTGCCCCCTGACACCCCTGTGCCCCCCAGAGACCCCTGTGCCCCCAGAGGCCCTGTGCCTCCTGACACCCCTGTGACCCCCTGACGCCCCTGTGCCCCCTGACGCCCCTGTGCCCTCCAGACACCACCCTGTGCCCCCCTGACACCCCTGTGCCCCCCAGAGGCCCGGTGCCCCCTGACACCACCTGTTGACCCACTGACGCCCCTGTGCCCCCTGACGCCCCTGTGCCCCCTGACACCCCTGTCCCCCTGACGCCACTGTGCCCCCAGACACCCCCTGTGCCCCAGACAACTCCTGTGCCCCCTGACACCCCTGTGCCCCAAGACACCCCTGTGCCCCTGACACCCCCCTGTGCCCCCAGAGGCCCTGTGCCCCCCTGACACCCCCTGTGCCCCCTGACACCCCTGTGCCCCCCAGAGACCCCTGTGCCCCCAGAGGCCTGTGCCTCCTGACACCCTGTGGGACCCCCTGAAAACCCCTGTGCCCCCTGACGCCCCTGTGTCCCCAGACACCCTGTGCCCCCTGACACCCTGCTGTGCCCCCAGCCCTGTGCCCCCATGACACCACTGGTGCCCAGATGGCCCCTGTTGTGACCCCTGACCCCCCTGTGCCCCCCTGACACCCCTGTGCCCCCAGACACCCCTGTGCCCCCAGACACCCCTGTGCCCCCAGAGGCCCTGTGCCCCCAGACACCCCTGTGACCCCTGACCCCCCTGTGCCCCCTGACACCCCTGTGCCCCCTGACACCCCTGTGCCCCCAGACACCCCTGTGCCCCCTGACACCCTTGTGCCCTCTTAGACACTCCTGTGCCCCCAGAGGCCCCTGTGCCCCCAGAGGCCCTGTGCCCCCAGACACCCCTGTGACCCCCAGAGACCCCTGAGCCCCCTGACACCCCTGTGACCTCCCAGTCACCCCTGTGACCTCCCAGACACCCCTGTGCCCCCAGACACCCCTGTGGCCCCTCCCATGTCCTGAGACAGGAGACCCCAAGGTGAGGAAGGGTGGAAGGGAGTAAGGGCGTGGCTGTCCCTCAGTGAGGTGGACACGCAGAGAATGCCCTCAGTGGCCTGCCTGAGCTCGCCGTGCGGTGCCTGTGCCCAGGATCGCTCCGACACTGCGTGTCCGGAGGCCATTGTTTTACCGCCTGAGTGCGTTTTTTCTGTAAGAAAAGCTGGTAACCTCCTCGCCGTGAGAAAGGGATGCTTCCAGAACCAGTTTCCCACAGCTGGGGATTTTATCCCGCGGTCTGTTCAGTGGCAGATCTCCATCCCCCCAGGTCAGCGGACCGCTGGGTGAGAGGGACAGTGTGGCTTGGGGAGGGGCTGACACATGGCGTGGCGGCCTGGAGTCCGTGGCCGTGTCACCCACACTCTCAGGAGGGCCAGCTGGGTGCAGGGGGTCAGCGGGCGTCCCCAGGTGTGTCCAGCAGAGCCCACCGGACCGGGGGCAGGGACGTCCCGGCAGAGCCCACCGGACAGGGGGCAGGGACGTCCCGGCAGAGCCCACTGGACAGGGGGCAGGGACGTCCCGGCAGAGCCCACCGGACAGGGGGCAGGGACGTCCCGGCAGAGCCCACCGGACAGGGGGCAGGGACGTCCCGGCAGAGCCCACTGGACAGGGGGCAGGGACGTCCCAGCAGAGCCCACCGGGCAGGGGGCAGGGACGTCCCGGCAGAGCCCACCGGACAGGGGGCAGGTGTGTCCCAGCAGAGCCCACCGGACAGGGGGCAGGGACGGCTCTGGGAGCCCCGGGCCCCCCACCAGCACGCTCTCCCCACAGGGACGGCCCGGACCAGAGCGCGGCCCAGCTGGGCGTGTTCAGTGGGAACACGGCCCTGGAGACGGCGCGCAGCTCCACCCGCCATGTGCTGCTGGGCTTCCACAGCGACTTCTCCAATGGAGGCTTCTTCGTCCTCAACTTCCACGGTGAGGATCCTTCACCCCTCAGCCTCCACCCCCACCCCCGCCCCCCGAGGGCCAGGCAGAGGGCCACCTGCTGCTTCCCTGCTTCACAGTCCCACACCCGCGGCCCAGCGGGAGCCCGAGAGCCTTTTCAAAAATGTATTTCACTGGCTTCTGGGAGGAAGGGGGGGGGGGGCGCAGAGGGAGAAGCATCCATGAGGAGAGAGACTCACGGGGATCCAACCTGCGACCCTGCCTGTGCCCTGCCCGGGCACGGAACTGTGGCCTCCGGGTTCAGAGGTCAGTGCTCACCCATGGAGCCACACACTTTTCTGTTTAGTGTCCTTATTATTTCCATCGTTCTGAGCTGGGTTCGGCGACCAGCTGGGACTCATCCCAGGAGAAGTGTGTTGGGCATGACACTGATGTGGATGCCATGGACATGTGGCATCTCACAGAGGCCCGCATCGCTCGGTGCGGTCGGATACGGCGGGAGCCTGCCTGAGGGCGGGAGAGTGGCCGCTGAGGGCCCAGGAAAGCACGTGGGGCCCTCGCCTCTCATGAGGATGAGGATGGCTACCAGGGACGTCACAGGGACGAGGGGCAGTGACCTTACCACCTGATCGTGGACCTGGGACCAGGCCACGGACAGACCGTTTCCCTTAGGAGTCCCACAGGTGTGTGCAGGATGCGTGTTTACATCGTAGCTTCTCTGGCTGTGGATGCTCCCAGCACTGACTCACCTGTGAGCAGAGGGAGCCGAGGGCTCTATCAATCCACTGTCACAGGCACCTCGGGGCCTAGGAGCCGGCGCATGGGGGCCGGACAGCAGCGACCGTGTTAACGCAGCACATGTGACCGCAGCTGTTCTCTCTCTCTCCACCTCAGCGTTCCAGCTCAAGAAGTGCCCGCCGCCCCCCGCCGTCCCACAGGCGGAGCTGCTGCGCGAGGATGAGGACTTCGAGATCGGTGAGGGCGCGCCGGAGGCCAGCGGAGTCACGGGCTCTCCCCCACCCCACCCCCGGGAGTCACTCCCCTGGGCGGGGGTTTGTCAGAACGCCCCACACGCCCCGGTCACACCCAACACACGTCTCCCTTTCGTCATCTCCGTGACTTCTGGGTTCCGCCACGTGAACTGGGAGCCCATTTCTCCAGGCACTTACTCTCCGTGTTTTCCTCTGTTTTAATATATATTTATGGATGTCAGAGAGGAAGGGAGAGGGAGAGCGAGATAGAAACATCAATGATGAGAGAGAACCATCCATCGGCTGCCTCTTACACACCTCACACTGAGGTTGGAGCCCACCACCCGGGCCTGTGCCCTGACAGGGAATCCAACCATGACCTCCTGGTTCCTAGATCGTTGCTCAGCCCCTGAGCCATGCTGGCCAGGCCGTGTTTTTCTCTTGAGCAGCATTTTCTGAGGCAGACACACAGGCATGTGGTTCCATTGTGGAGGTGGGATCCTAACGTGGAACCTCGTCCCAGTGGCTAAAACTGTGGCCGGTGTGATGGCCTCCCGCCCCCGCTGGGACTACTGGTGCGCGCAGTGTGTGGGCGTGGACAGCCTGCCTGTGGCTCTGGGACAGCCCTTCCTTGCCGTCAGCACTCTCCTGTTAGGACTCCAGCCGGGACCAGGGCTCCTTGGTGGCAAGGACAGGCGCTCTGTCCTGTCTGTGATGATGCCGCGCTTCAGAGCCGGGCCGACCACGGACCTCCGTCCTCTCCTCAGATGACAGAGTTGAGGGCGCCGGGTGCCAATCAGGCCAGGTCCTGCTGCGGCCTCTCTAGAAGCCTAGAACCCAGCGCCCAGTTTGCGTGCCTTCCCGCGGCCCTGGGGGACGGGGAAGGACGGACAGGTGGTCAGGAGTGGGTGCCGCCCGACAGTTCGAGTGCCTTCCCACGGCCCTGGGTGACGGGGAAGGACCGGACGGGTGGTCAGGAGTGGGTGCCGCCCATGACTTCCATCCTGACGCTGGTTGAGTGTCAGGCATGTTTAGGGATGAGGCCCTGAGCGGGGGATGTTTTTTCAGACGGTCTAGAATGAGGCTGGCCTGGCTGGTTTGGGGTAGACCAGTGGTCGGCAAACTCATTAGTCCACAGAGTCAAATACCAACAGCACAACGATTGAAATTTCTTTTGAGAGCCAAGTTTTTTAAACTTAAACTTCTTCTAATGCCACTTCTTCAACATAGACTAGCCCAGACCGTGGTATTTTGTGGAAGAGCCACACTCAAGGGGCCAAAGAGTCGCAGTTTGCCAACCATAGGGATAGAGCATCAGCCTGCGGACTAAAGGGTCCCGGGTTCGATCCCCAGTCAAGAGCACATGCATGTGTTATGAGCTCCATCCCCAGTGTGGGGCGTGCAGGAGGCAGACGATCCGTGATTCTCTCGCATCATGAATGTTTCTCTCTCCTTCTGCTTCCTCTCTGAGGTCATAAAAATATATGTAAAAATAAAAATAAGCGGAAAAGAGGGCGGGCTTTGGCTGGGAGGGACGCGGCTGCCCGCTGAGGCTGCCGGCGAGGTCAGCACCTGCGTAAGGGCCGCACTCTGAGGGCCACGTGGCCTCTTGCAGGGGACTCGGTGCGCTACGTCTGCCACCCCGGCTACACGCTGTCCGGCTCCGACACGCTCACCTGCAAGCTCGGTGCCCAGCTGCAGTTCCAGGGCGCGCCGCCCACGTGCGAAGGTACGTGAGCCAGGCCGCCGTGGGCGCGTCCCCCGTGCCACGCCACACGCTCTGCGGTGGGGGCCTGACCTTACCCTCCCTCTGGGCCTGCAGCCACCGTCCCTGCGCACAGAAACCGCAGGCCCCTCTGACGCTGGCACAGAAGCCCCACCAGCCGGGAGGCCTCGCTGGGCCCCCAGCAGAGAATCGGGATTCTCAAACTACGGCAGCCAGTGCCGCTGTCCGTGTTCACCGGGAATCCGGGGTCCCGGGTCCGTTTTCCTTCCACCCATCTCCCTCTCGCTGGGAATTCTGACCATTTCAAGGCTGAGGGAAGGCATCTCTCTTTGTCCCCAACGTACGCCCGCCGTGTGCTGTGTCCACAGTTCGCTGGTGCTCCTGCTGTTTGCTCCTGTGACATGCGGGCACTCAGCCGCGTCCGTGCACGCCCACATCTCCCTGCGGCGTGTCTTTGGAGGGCAGGGCCAGGCACAGGGACAGAGAGGACGCACAGGAGCAGAGCGAGGGCGGAGGCTGAGTCTGTGGGCTCCGCGGGTTTGAACACAATCACATCACTCTCAAATGCCGTTTAAAAGACCCCGCTCCCAAGTGCCGCAGGAAGCAATGGGACCTGAGGCGATGTAAATAAGCGAAACAATACGTAAATAAGACGATAGGAATAAGCGCTGTCCCCTGCCGGGGCCCGGCCTTCCCAGGGTCAGAGGGCAGTGGGCTCGCCTTTCCCTCCCCGGTCCCGCACACGCAGGGCGGGCCTGGCCCGCTGAGCGAGCGTCCACTTTGCGAAGGAGAACTCTCCCGTCCGTCCCTCCCCAGCACAGTGCCCGGCCAACGAGGTCCGCACCGAGTCCTCGGGGGCCATCCTCAGCCCCGGTTACCCCGGCAACTACTTCAACTCGCAGACCTGCTCCTGGACCGTCCGCGTGGAGCCCGGCCACAACATCACGCTCTTCGTGGACAGCTTCCAGAGCGAGAGGCAGTTCGATGCGCTGGAGGTGTTCGACGGTACGTCTCAGGGCGGCGGGCCAGCAGTACCCTCCTGCGGTGTCTGTCCCCCAAGAACGCGGAGACATCCCCCGGTCACCCTGCATGGCCCCGACAGGGGGTGAGGGCCTGTCGCCTGTGCAGTCACAGTCCGGGCCCACACACCACCTACACTCGGTCAGGAGGCACCTGTTAGCCAAGCAGCAAGCGCGGAGGCACTGCCGGTGCTGCCGGTGCTTCCCTCGTTCCTTCCCTGGGGGTTCGGGGCAGGGGCCCTCACACCGCTCCTCCTTTCTCCCTGAGAATCAGACTCATTCAGAAGACATCTTAGGAAGTTTAAGATTTAGGAAATAAAGGTACTCGATTCGATGGAAATGACTATTTTACTAGAAATATATAAAGACAACGGCTCACAGAGATGCCTAGATGGTAAATGCTGCAGGAGTCTTTAGTAAACATTTTTATAAGTTAGTTTCATATATTGTTATGTATTTCTCTTAAACTTCTTAAAAATTCTCACCTGAGGATATGCATTTCATTGAATCGAGAGGTTGAGGAAGGGAGAAGGCGAGAGAGAGGGGAACGTCACTCGGTTGCCTCCCATGCGCACCCAGACCTGGATCAAGCCCGCAGCCTGGGCGTGTGCCCTGATAGGGAATGCACTGGGGCCCTTCAGTGTGTGGGCTGGTCCTAACCATTGAGCCGCCCTGGCCAGGGCTCTACTAGACTTTTTGATAGAACGATGCGATACTTGAAAGTGCGGTTGAGTTGTCAGTTGGAACTGAAACTGATGCTGGTAATGTTATCATACCCCAGGAAATTAGACCAGCATGCAATTACGGCTGCACATAACAATAGGGTTTTCACATGTTTTGAAACATTTGTCATTATGTTCTGGTAAATAATCAATTCCGTGAACATAAATTTACTGTAATTGATTCCAATTTGTTCTATGGGTGTTTGTGTGCTTTTACAAACTTGGATAGTAGTAACCGAATTGCTCACCTGGATAGACCCTCCATGGGTTGGCGTGCGTATTGCCAAGGCGCAGTGCTGAGTTGGAAATTTAAGTTGACACGTACAGACATAGGAACAGAGTATTCTCGTTTTCAGAGGTGTTTTCTGAAGCGTGCCATCATCCCCCCTTATCCACCTTTTCAATTTCCCACTGACAACTGCGGTCCCAAAACAGCACGTGGAAAATTCCAGAAACAGTCGGGAAGCTGAGTTGCGCTCTGTTCTGCGTGCTGTGCTGGAGTCTCAGGGTCCTCCTCGGTCCCGGGACGCGAGCCCCTCTGCCCAGCGTCTCCCCGCGGACAGCCTCCCTGCGGTGACCTCGGGTCCAATGGCCTGGGGCTGCGTCCGGCGGCCCTTCCTTTACGTAGCGACGGTCCCGAAGCACAAGACAGAGCTGGTTCCGGGCGCCAGCGAGGGGCCCACGTCCTTCCTGCAAGCGGGGAGGGGGAGGGACAGGGAAAAGCGCAGAAACACGGGGCTCGGCACTGTCCGTGGTCTCGGGCCCACGGGCTGTGTTCTGTGTACCCCAGTGACTGCTGTTTTATTTTTATTTATTTTTTAATATATTTTATTGATTTTTCACAGAGAGGAAGAGAGAGCGATAGAGAGTTAGAAACATCGATGAGAGAGAATCATCAATCAGCTGCCTCTTGCACACCCCCCACTGGGGATGTGCCCGCAACCAAGGTACATGCCCTTGCCCGGAATCGAACCCGGGACCTTTCAGTCCGCAGGCCGACGCTCTATCCACTGAGCCAAACCGGTCCCGGCAGTGACTGCTGTTTTAAAGATGGGGTGCATCTGATCGAAGGGGAGGGTGCCGATCTCACACACCCCTGAAATCGCTCCGGGGGGCTGTGCCTTCGTACCAGGGCAGGCACCTGCCGCTGCTCTCACCAGGAACTCTTCCCTCCGCCTGGGGAAGGCCAGCTCCGTGTGGAACTGGGACATGGTCAAAGCAGGCGCCGTGTCTGCAGGCGCCGTGTCTGCAGGCACCGTGTCTGCACCTGTGTGTGTTTCACAGGCTCCTCCGGGCAGAGCCCACTGCTCGTGGTGCTGAGCGGGAACCACACAGAGCAGGCGCACTTCACCAGCCGGGGCAGCCAGCTGTTCCTCCGCTGGTCCACAGACCACGCCACCAGCAAGAAGGGCTTCAAGATCCGCTACTCAGGTGAGGAGAGCCGGCGACTGCATGCGACCGAGTGATGGCATTCCCATCCAATTAGACAGCCCGGCCCGTGAGGCTCAGGGGCTGAGCGTCCACCTAGGAACCAGGAGGTCACAGTACAATTCCCGGTCAGGGCACAGGCCCGGGTTGCAGGGTCCATCCCCAGTAGGGGGCGAGCAGGAGGCAGCAGGTCCATGATTCTCTCTCATCATTGATGTTTCTCTGTCTCTCTCCCTCTCTCCCCCTCTCCCTTCCTCTCTAAAATCCATAACTATATTAAAAGGAAAAAATCAGGTAGGTAGAAGCCTCGTTTTTGAAGATGAAGAGTGAACTTCAGTAGAGATAATGTGACAGAAATGCTCTGCGTCATGTCTAAATGGAGTCAGGGAAAATAAACTACCAGGCTTCTTCAAACTACGGCCCGCGGGCCACATGCGGCCCGCAGAGGAGTCTGATCCGGCCCGCCAGGTTTTTTGGGCAGTGAGCGCAGCCGAGGTGTTACAGTAGGAATTAGTAGTTCATATAGTCCGGCCCTCCAGCTCTCTGAGGGACCGTGATCTGGCCCCCACTTTAAACAGTTTGAGGACCCCTGAAAAGCTAAGGTGCTCGTATGATCATCCACTGAATGCCAGGTCGCGGAAAGCAAAGACATCTCCCAAAAGACAAAATTCCGTTAATTAACCTTAAACTCTGAGTAGGTGCTAAGGGGACAAACAGGAAGATACGTACGATCTTGTGCTGTTAATTCTGTAAGTGGCCCCCTGGCAAGAGCAGGTGTGGCTGTCAGAGACCGCCGGCCGCCTCCGTGGGGTGGCCCCCCTGTGGCCCCGGCAGTGAGGGCGCTCTCTGCTCCCCGCGTCCTCGGGGCACGGGCGTGGGGAGCACTTCAGAGCCCGTTACACACTGTGCCTGGTTCCTTGTTATTCAAACAGCAGAGCTGTTCCCGGCCTCAGCAAAGCGGGCGGATGGCGGGTCGCTTACAATTGTCTGTCTGTCTGCCTGTGTGTGCGTCTGTGTGTCTGTCTGCCTGCAGCCTCTTACTGCAGCCTGACCCACACGCCCAGGAACGGCGGCGTGCTGAACAGGACGGCGGGGACGCTGGGCAGCACGGTGCACTACTCCTGCCAGCCCGGGCACCGCCTGGTGGGCCGCAGCAACGCCACCTGCAGGAGGAACCCCGTGGGCATGTTCCAGTGGGACGCCCTGCCCCCGCTGTGCCAGGGTGAGCCGGGCCCTCCCCCCTCCCCCCTTCTGCCCCGCTGTGCCAGGGTGAGCCGGACCCTCCCCCCGAATCCCCTTCTTCCCCGCTGTGCCAGGGTGATCCGGGCCCTCCCCCCTCCCCCCTTCTTCCCCGCTGTGCCAGGGTGAGCCGGGCCTCCCCCCGAACCCCTTTCTGCCCCCGCTGTGCCAGGGTGAGCCGGGCCCTCCTCCCTCCCCCCTTCTGCCCCCGCTGTGCCAGGGTGAGCCGGGCCCTCCCCCCGAACCCCTTTCTGCCCCCGCTGTGCCAGGGTGAGCCGGGCCCTCCCCCCGAACCCCCTTCTTACCCGCTGTGCCAGGGTGAGCCGGGCCCTCCCCCCGAACCCCCTTCTTCCCCGCTGTGCCAGGGTGAGCCGGGCCCTCCCCCCTCCACCCTTCTGCCCCCGCTGTGCCAGGGTAAGCCGGGCCCTCCCCCCGAACCCCCTTCTTCCCCGCTGTGCCAGGGTGAGCCGGGCCCTCCCCCCGAACCCCCTTCTGCCCCCGCTGTGCCAGGGTGAGCCGGGCCCTCCCCCCTCCCCCCTTCTGCCCCCGCTGTGCCAGGGTGAGCCGGGCCCTCCCCCCGAACCCCTTTCTGCCCCCGCTGTGCCAGGGTGAGCCGGGCCCTCCCCCCGAATCCCTTTCTGCCCCCGCTGTGCCAGGGTGAGCCGGGCCCTCCCCCCGAACCCGTTTCTGCCCCCGCTGTGCCAGGGTGAGCCGGGCCCTCCCCCCGAACCCCTTTCTGCCCCCGCTGTGCCAGGGTGAGCCGGACCCTCCCCCCGAGCCCCCTTCTGCCCCCGCTGTGTCAGGGTGAGCCGGGCCCTCCCCCCCGAACCCCCTTCTGCCCCCGCTGTGCCAGGGTGAGCCGGGCCCTCCCCCCGAACCCCCTTCTGCCCCCGCTGTGCCAGGGTGAGCCGGGCCCTCCCCCCGAACCCCCTTCTGCCCCCGCTGTGCCAGGGTGAGCCGGGCCCTCCCCCCTCCCCCCTTCTGCCCCCGCTGTGCCAGGGTGAACTGGGCCCCCCCTCCCCCCTTCTGCCCCCGCTGTGCCAGGGTGAGCCGGGCCCTCCCCCCGAGCCCCTTTCTGCCCCCGCTGTGCCAGGGTGAGCCGGGCCCTCCCCCCGAACCCCTTTCTGCGACCACGCTGACCGGGCCGGAGCCAGGCTGGGGGGGGGGGGACTGAGGGGGCACTGCCCGTGGGTTTGTGAAAGCTCGGTCCACTCGGCGGGCGAGCCCGCAGCCCTGGCGTTCACGGCGCCTCCTCCAGAGCCAGAGCGGCCGGAGGGTCATTCTAACGCGCACTGCGCTTCATTCCAACGGGAAAGTGTGCTTTCTCATTTAGGTCCAAAATAGTTCTTTTACAGCTGAAGTCATTCACAAAATCAACCACGGAATACGAACTCGCCTTCCTTTAGGTTAGAACTCGTTCTCGGAGCCTATGCTGCAGGCTCATTTTCTTTTGGTCTCTCAGATCGAGGGCTTGTTAAAGTCAGTTTCAATGCTTTACGCCTTTTTCATGTTTTTTCTGTCAAAGGCATAAAAGCCGGATTTTTCAAAGACGGCTTTTAATTTTTAATTGAGGTCTTTGAAGTCCTGAAGTGTCAGAATTTTGTCTGACTGAGGTTTACATTCGAGAGGAAATGTGTTGGCCCTTGAAAGCTGATTATGATTTATAAATAGACCCTCCCCTTGGTTTCCTCTCCTCCTCCTTCCTGAATGTCAACTTCTCTGGTTGCCCAAGAGCCAGTGGCAAGCGTGGATCTCACTCAGAGCTCCGCCCCTGACTCAGTGCTCACTCCCCCTCAGAAACCCTCTTTAAAGCCAGGTGCGTACACAGGTCCATTAGGAAAGGTGATAATTTTTTCTTTAAAACAAAAGTAAATTTTCTTTCAAAAGAAGCAACGCTCTTCATTTTCTTTAAATGTTGGCTCACTCTCCTCTGTGACGGAGGCTGACTGCTGGAGCCGCCACAGGTCGCATCCTGGCCCTGGGACCTGAGGGTGCCTGCCCTGGCCCTGGGATCTGAGGGTGCCTGCCCTGGCCCTGGGATCTGAGGGTGCCTGCCCTGGCCCTGGGATCTGAGGGTGCCTGCAGTGGGAGCAGCTTGGACGCTGGGGACAGAGGAGTCCCCGGTGGGATCCCCAGGGCTCCCCGGGCAGAGCAGCCTAGACCGGCAGCTGCTGCCGGCAGGGGACCCTGCCCTGCCCGGGTGGGCTCCCTCGTGGGACTTGTAGCCACTTCACCTGACAGTTTACTTATTTGCTGTTCATTCGTTCATTCTTCTTTTAAGGGAGCCCCAGGTGAATGATGAGAGTAAGAGGGAACGTCACATGTTCAGGTGTCCTTATTGATCTTGGGAGAGAGAGGAAGAGGGGGGGAGAGAAACATCGCTGTGAGAGCGAAGCGCTGACTGGCTGCCTCCTGCACACTCCCTACCACCCCCGGCCATGGGCCCCGACTGGGGAGAACCAGCAGCCTTGGGCTGCGTTGGAGGGCCGGAGCCCAGAGAATGCGGCTTCGCCTCACAGACGGGGCAGGACCAGAGCGGTGGTGGGGAGAAAGAATGCTTCGTGGGTTCTGCCCGGGGCATGCTTCCCCAGGGTCCTTCCTCACGGGCGGCCTTGCCTTCAGAGTGATGGGCGCTGACCTCTGGCCCGGCCTCTGACCCTGTGCCCCCCCCCCCCCCCCGGGCCCCTGGAGCTCAGGCCTGGAGGCCCAGTCCGGGCAGGTGACATAAACTATGGATGTTCCGATGGAGGGTGCGTTGTAGCCTCGTTGCTGGCCTTTAACAGAACGTGTAGGGACATGAGTCCGGGGGATGGGGGTGCAGTGAGTAAGAAGGGGATTGGGGACCGGAGTCGGGGCTGCTGAGCGCCGAGGAGTCCCCACGGCGATGGGTTCAGTGGCTGAGAAGGTGACGTCTGGCCCCTTCCCCCACGTTCAGAGGCGGGAGTGTGTCCTCGCTGAGGGGAGAGAGCGGCAGGTGGGTCAACGGGCCATGGCGTCGGCCAGGCCTGGAGGAGCAGCCTGAGGCGCGGGCTCCTGGCTCCTGTTCGCCGGAGATCCTCACACCGGGCCTGGGTCGCGCGTGTGCCGTGCATTAACCCGGGAGCACCCACGCGCGGACCCGCGGCGCAGGGCGGAAGCGGTAACGGACGCGCTTGCCTCCGCAGCCGTGTCCTGCGGCATCCCCGAGGCCCCCGGGAACGGCTCCTTCGCGGGGAGCGAGTTCACGCTGGGCAGCAAGGTCACCTACGAGTGCGACGAGGGCTTCACGCTCGAGGGCAGCCAGCGGGCCTCGGCCGTGTGCCGGGAGGACGGGACCTGGAGCCACGGAGGGACGCCGCCCGCCTGCAAGCGTGAGTGTGCGGTCCCCGTGGCCCCGGGGGCTCCCGGCGAGGGCCAGCCCGGGGGGAGGGGGCTCCCGGCGAGGGCCAGCCCGGGGGGGAGGGGGCTCCCGGCGAGGGCCAGCCCGGGGGGAGGGGGGGCTCCCGGCGAGGGCCAGCCCGGGGGGAGGAGGGGGGGCTCCCGGCGAGGGCCAGCCCGGGGGACGGGGGGCTCCTGGCGAGGGCCAGCCCTGGGGGAGGGGGGCTCCCGGCGAGGGCCAGCCCGGGGGGAGGGGGGGGGCTCCCGGCGAGGGCCAGCCCGGGGGGAGGGGGCTCCCGGCGAGGGCCAGCCCGGGGGGGAGGGGGGGGCCTCCGGCGAGGGCCAGCCCGGGGGGCGGGGAGGAGGGGAGCACCTGGCTCTGCATCGGGGGTCGCAACCCACCTTCCCGCACACGTCCCTGTCCCCCCACGCACACACCTGTCCACACACTCCTTCCCACACACGTCCCTGTCCCCCCACACACACACCTTCCCGCACACACACCTTCACACACACACACACACCTTCCCGCACACACACACCTTCACACACACACACACCTTCACACACACACACACACCTTCCCACACACACACACCTTGACACACACACACACACACACACCTTCCCGCACACACACACACCTTCCCGCACACACACACACCTTCCCACACACACACACACCTTGACACACACACACACACCTTCCCACACACACACACACCTTCCCACACACACACACACCTTCCCACACACACACACACCTTCACACACACCTTCACACACACACACACACCTTCACGCACACACACACACCTTCCCACACACACACACACACCTTCCCGCACACACACACACACCTTCACACACACACACACACACACACACACACACCTTCCCGCACACACACACACCTTCCCAAACAAACCCACATCCCCGCACACACACACCTTCCCATACTAGTGCACACAGAGCCACACACACTCACACACCAGCTAGTGCACACAAAATCATTTTAAACCGGATCGCACTTTTAGAAAATACAGATCCTCGCATCCCAGGCCTGGCGCACACGGCTGCCAGTGTCTGGGCAGATTCCTTGCCGTCGATGCGGGTGGTGACCCGGTGGCACTACCCCAGCCATCGCTGCTTCCATCACTGCTGTCATCGCTACCGAGGCTCCTTGTCACCCCACAGCCCGCACCCCACAGCCCGCACCCCCACAGCCCGCTCCCCACAGCCCGCACCCCCACAGCCCGCACCCCACAGCCCGCACCCCACAGCCCGCACCCCCACAGCCCGCACCCCACGGCCCGCAGCCCACGGCCCGCACCCCACGGCCCGCACCCCACGGCCCGCACCCCCACGGCCCGCACCCCACGGCCCGCACCCCACGGCCCGCACCCCCACAGCCCGCACCCCACGGCCCGCACCCCCACAGGCCGCACCCCACGGCCCGCACCCCCACGGCCCGCACCCCCACGGCCCGCACCCCACGGCCCGCACCCCGGAGCCTGCACCCCACAGGCCACACCCCACAGCCCACACCCCACAGGCCGCACCCCACAGCCCACACCCCAGAGCCCGCACCCCACAGCCCGCACCCCACAGCCCGCACCCCCACGGCCCGCACCCCACAGCCCGCACCCCACAGCCCGCACCCCACAGCCCGCACCCCCACAGCCCACACCCCAGAGCCCGCACCCCACAGCCCGCACCCCACAGCCCGCACCCCCACGGCCCGCACCCCACAGCCCACACCCCAGAGCCCGCACCCCACAGCCCGCACCCCCACAGCCCGCACCCCCACGGCCCGCACCCCAGAGCCCGCACCCCACAGCCCGCACCCCCACAGCCCACACCCCAGAGCCCGCACCCCACAGCCCGCACCCCACAGCCCGCACCCCCACGGCCCGCACCCCACAGCCCACACCCCAGAGCCCGCACCCCACAGCCCGCACCCCCACAGCCCGCACCCCCACGGCCCGCACCCCACAGCCCGCACCCCACAGCCCGCACCCCACAGCCCGCACCCCCACAGCCCGCACCCCCACAGCCCGCACCCCACAGCCCGCACCCCACAGCCCACACCCCCACAGCCCGCACCCCACAGCCCGCACCCCCACAGCCCACACCCCGGAGCCCGCACCCCAGAGCCCCCACCCCGGAGCCTGCACCCCGGAGCCTCGGCCTGTCTCAGAGCATGAGGAGACGTGTCCAGAGGCACCGCTGCCGTGTTCTGTTCATGATGGCGCCGTGTGCATGTGGCCTGCTCCGGCGGGACCCGGGACGGGCAGCCCATTGTGCAGGGAGGGGTGGGGATGGAGGGCGAGAGGGCGTCTCATTCCCCAGAATCGGTGCCCGCCTGCTTTCCCATGGCTCAGTCTGACGCCCCGTTCCATGGGGGGTATTGAGACAGACAGGTGAACCGTGTCTTACACGTGTGTTCACTTACCGTGAAAGCATGTTCACCTTCACATGAGCTTGTGCCCTCGGGCCAGGAACTTGGCCCTTCCTGGCGGCCTCGCTGCAGGTCTCCCAAGCAGGAGCCACGGGCCCCGCACGCATCGCCCACGTGAGAGCACCACGTGGAGTGGGGGTGGGACCCGGGGTGGGCACGGGCACGGCTTCCCCAGCGGGAGGGCTGGGCAGGAAGGTCTCCCGACGAGGCGCGGGCACACGGATGCGGGCGGGCGTGCTGACCTGTGTGCCTCTTCCAGCGGTCACCTGCCCCGCCGTCGAGGCGCAGCTCTCGGAGCACGTCACCTGGCGGCTGGTGGCGGGGTCCCCCAACGAGTTCGGCGCGCAGGTGGTGCTGAGCTGCAGCCCCGGGCACTACCTGGAGGGCGCCCGGCTGCTGCGGTGCCAGGCCAACGGCACGTGGAGCGCCGGCCGGCAGCGGCCCCGGTGCAGAGGTGAGTGCGGCGGACACGGGCAGACCCCGCTGTGCGCACTCGGCACCCGTGTCCTCTCCATGAGCCCGGACACGGGCAGACCCCGCTGTGCGCACTCGGCACCCGTGTCCTCTCCATGAGCCCGGACACGGGCAGACACCGCTGTGCGCACTCGGCACCCGTGTCCTCTCCATGAGCCCGGACACGGGCAGACACCGCTGTGCGCACTCGGCACCCGTGTCCTCTCCATGAGCCCGGACACGGGCAGACACCGCTGTGCGCACTCGGCACCCCTGTCCTCTCCGTGAGCCCGGACACGGGCAGACACCGCTGTGCGCACTCGGCACCCGTGTCCTCTCCATGAGAACAGACACGGGCAGACCCCGCTGTGCGCACTCGGCACACGTGTCCTCTCCATGAGCCCGGACACGGTCAGACCCCGCTGTGCGCACTCGGCACACATGTCCTCTCCGTGAGCCCGGACACGGGCAGACACCGCTGTGCGCACTCGGCACCCGTGTCCTCTCCATGAGAACAGACACGGGCAGACCCCGCTGTGCGCACTCGACACACGTGTTCTCTCCATGAGCCCGGACATGGGCAGACACAGCTGTGCGCACTCGGCACCCGTGTTCTCTCATGAACCCAGCACACAACCTGGGGCAGGGCTCGTAGGAGTCGCCCTTTTGACAGGGACGTTTTCTAACAGTGATGAAGGAGTGTTTATTTTTTTAAATAATTTTAATTTATACAACTAAGAAGGAAGATTCAAAAATACATTCCGCAGAAACGAGTGGAATACATCCAGGTAGTGCCCCCGGCTGCAGCTCGGCAGCCTCGAGGGGCGCTCCCAGTCCCAGCAAACCACGCCCGTGAATGAGAGAACTGCTGTGTGCTTGGGGGGGGGCGTCCGGGGCTGTGACCCCCGGGGCCCTGTCCGGTGCTGACCTCAGAGGCTGTTCTCCCCTGCCGGGCCCACACCGGCCCCGGGCTGTCATGTGGGCCGAGGGCCGGTGCAGACAGGGCCGGGCACAGAATGCCAGTGCGGGCGGCAGCGGGGCTTGTGTGCGAACAAGAGGGCACTGTGGGTATATCTTCAAGAAAGGCTTAGCTGCCTGTGAGGAAGAAACCATAGCAGTGGGCGTGGAAGGACCTAGAAGACTCTGGAATCCACGCCGAACGTTCTCGTTTCCCTGTCAAAGAACATGAGAGGAGGGAAGGGAAGCGCCCAGCTGGTTGCCGACCCCCGGAGGGGAGGACACCGCCCTGGTCTGGTGAGAACCGCCTGGCTGCTCCCCGTGAGCCAGGCGGCGGGGGCCGGGGTGCTCAGGGTGCTCTCGCTTCCCTGCAGTGATCTCCTGCGGAGGCCTGTCCTTCCCGCCCAACGGCAACAAGATCGGGACGCTGACCGTGTACGGGGCCACGGCCATCTTCACCTGCAACACGGGCTACACGCTGGTGGGCTCCCACGTGCGAGAGTGCCTGGCGAGCGGGCTGTGGAGCGGCTCTGAGACGCGGTGCCTGGGTACGTGTCCCCGCCCCCCCCATCCCGGCCCCGCCCCCCTGTCTCCTGCCCCCCCACCCCCCCACCCCCTGCCTGCTTCACTCAGTGAACTGGGGATGGAGGGAGACCCCTCACCAGGAATGCCCAGCCAGCGGCCACCCCCGGCTCGGCCGCGCTCACTGCGCTGACACAGGGGCGCCCTCACTCCACTCCGCTCCGTGGGAAGACGGGGCCTGAGTGATGTGGGCACTGCGGGAGGTCACCGAGGACAGGCCTTTGCCGGGGGTTTAGGGTGCAGGAGCAGGAATTTCAAACGCCCGCCTTTAAGCATTGCGCATCGTGTCCACGAGTGAAAGGGACACTCCTGTCACGCAGCGTGGGCACGCGGCGTGCTTTAAGTGGCAGGCGTGTGCAGTGGCTCGGTCTCTCCCCAGAGATGAGAAAGGCTGGCTGGTAATGTGTAAAGAGTGAGCGGAACCCCGTCCATGGGGCAGCCTTCCGAGGGGCCGGAACCTCGGGAATAAGCAGCGTGGAGCGGGGGTCTCTGATGCGCCCCCAGAGATGAGGGAACGGTGACCTCCGCAGACGCCACGGGACAGCTGAGGCTGAGGCTGAGGCTCTGGCTGTCGGGGCCAGCACCACCTGGGGGCGTTGTGGGCCATACAGATACGTGTCGGAGGGTTTGTAGACAGACCCAGAACTAACTGGAAGGCAGGACAGAAGGAAAGTCGTCAGTGATGCCACAGAACAGCCGCATGCGGAGTCTGGGGCATGGCTCTGTGCTCTCTGATTCCCACCGGAGACGCGGGATTCTAGAACGCCCTGTGCGGATCCAGACCCGGGGGCGGGGGCCACCGGGTGTTTATAACGGCATCCGCGGGCCAGACTGAGTGACCCACATAAAAGCAGCCTGCTCTGTGTGGCCAAACGTTTAATTGACTCAAGCTTAATGCCTTCGCGGGGCCAGACCCAATGGTTTCACCGGCCGGTGTCCCCTGATCTATGCCTTCTTGTTGGGTGCCACGTTACAGGCCCAGGACGGTGGCCTTCCCTCGGGCTGCGTGTGGTGCCCGCCGTGAGGTGACCGTGACCGTGGTTCTGGGGCTGTTTGCACATTCCCAAATGTTCTCATGAGACAGTCCGTTCCCTGAGCAGTGTGCTCCGTGGGGCGGCCACAGGCTGGGTGGGTCTCCTTGTCGGCTGCCATGCCCTGGCCCAGGGTCTAAGCCATGTGCCTCTCCACTGTCAGCTGCAATGAGGGAGAGAAACAGAATTCAATTCCAGTGGAGCCTCGCTGCAGACACCACACCCTGGCCATCCTCAGGGCGCCAAGCCTGCATGTGGGCATACGGCCTCTGAGAGCCGTGGAGCCATGCTTTCTGCGTGGGTGCCTATAGCAAAGCCAGGGTCAGAGCAAGAATTTAAAAACACTCAGACCAGGACATTCATGACATTGTCACCGGAGGATAGAACCTGCCATGTACGGCAAGCTCAAAGGCATGGGCCCACACTGCAGGCGAGGCTGGTGGCCCCCATCCCCTGGCACCGAGGTTCTGGTTCACGCTGGGAGCGGGGCTGGGTGCCCCCCCCACCTGGCACTGAGGTGCTGGTTCACGCTGGGTGGGTCTGGGTGCCCCCTGGCACCAAGGTCCTGGTTCACACTGGGAGCGGGGCTGGGTGCCCCCCTGGCACTGAGGTGCTGGTTCATGCTGGGTGGGGGCTGGGTGCCCTCCTGGCACTGAGGTGCTGGTTCACGCTGGGAGCGGGGCTGGGTGCCCCCCTGGCACTGAGGTGCTGGTTCACGCTGGGTGGGTCTGGGTGCCCCCTGGCACCGAGGTCCTGGTTCACGCTGGGAGCGGGGCTGGGTGCCCCCCCCACCTGGCACTGAGGTCCTGGTTCACGCTAGGAGCGGGGCTGGGTGCCCCCTGGCACTGAGGTCCTGGTTCACGCTGGGTGGGGTCTGGGTGCCCCCTGGCACTGAGGTCCTGGTTCACGCTGGGCGGGGGCTGGGTGCCCCCTGGCACTGAGGTCCTGGTTCACTCTGGGTGGGGTCTGGGTGCCCCTGGCACTGAGGTCCTGGTTCACGCTGGTGGGGTCTGGGTACCCCCTGGCACTGAGGTCCTGGTTCACGCTGGTGGGGTCTGGGTGCCCCCTGGCACTGAGGTCCTGGTTCACTCTGGGTGGGGTCTGGGTGCCCCCTGGCACTGAGGTCCTGGTTCACGCTGGTGGGGTCTGGGTGCCCCCTGGCACTGAGGTCCTGGTTCACGCTGGTGGGGTCTGGGTGCCCCCTGGCACTGAGGTCCTGGTTCACTCTGGGTGGGGTCTGGGTGCCCCCTGGCACTGAGGTCCTGGTTCACGCTGGGTGGGGTCTGGGTGCCCCCTGGCACTGAGGTCCTGGTTCACGCTGGGTGGGGGCTTGGAGAAATGCTGTTTGTGAGTGGCCGGGACTTGGCCGAAGGCAGCGATTCCCACCCCGGGCGCCATGGGGATGTTGATGAGCCTGATGCCCGCCTGCTCGGCAGAGACACGGCTCCTCCTGAGGTTGTCAAACAGGAAACTGACAAACAGGAAACTGGGCGAAGGGCTCAGCGCTCCTGCCTTGTTGTCAGGCCGGCCGAGGGGGATGCCCCAGGGTCTCTGGGTCAGTGGAGGCCGTGTGTGGGGTGAGGAGGGCTGGCACTCCCTGGTCTAAGGCTGAGTGTTTAAAAGGATCGCAGCTGAGAGCTGAGTGACACCTCGGAGCCGGGTCAGGAGGCAGCAGCATAGCCAGGCCAGGGTCTCTGTCCCACCCTGTCCCTCAGCCCCACCCTGTCCCTCCTTCCCGGCTTCGCTCGCCGCTGTGATGCGAATGCACCCCAGTTACCTTCTCACGTCTCCGACCCCTCCTGTCACAGGCCTTCCTCCCCCGATTGCTAACCTCCCCCGGCTCTTCCTGAGCGTCCCCCCCATCTCCCCCTTCCTCCTGGGCACTCCTCCCCCGGCGCTGGGTCACCATCTGGGCTGGTTTCCTGTGAACCTGCTGAGGCGGGCGCCTCCCTCCCCCGGGTCCGG
The DNA here is from genome assembly GCF_014108245.1 of Pipistrellus kuhlii. Classification (NCBI taxonomy): domain Eukaryota; kingdom Metazoa; phylum Chordata; class Mammalia; order Chiroptera; family Vespertilionidae; genus Pipistrellus; species Pipistrellus kuhlii. The sequence goes on from NW_023425582.1 coordinate 992,130, forward strand.
GGTCACTTTTCCGCTGGTCACACTCACTGCCACCTGGACGCTGGCCCAGTCTGTCCTTGTCTGAATGGAGCCGATGCTGTGGCTTCTGTCTCTCCTTCGGAACCGTGTGTGACGTTCAGAAATCTCTGCCCTGGGCCTCCTCGCCCGCGGCCGTCCCTGTAAGGCCGTTTCCATGGGCCGCACCCCATCCTGTAGTGCCCACGCCGTTCCTTTCTGCGGGTTTGCCTTCGGGAACAGGGACCTCAGACAAGGTACTCAGGTGACAGGAATAACTCGGGGACCCAGAGCTGGGGTGACCCATGGACCACGTCATCTCAGAGATGCTACTTCTGCCACCCACGGTTGTTGAGAAAAACGGGCCCGTTAACAAGGAAACTATATCCAACTAACATGAAAAGGGGAAACATCGTGTACATTCTGCACCCAACGCTGTCATCCGCTTGACCATGAAGGTCAGCAAATGGGAAGGTAGCACTTTTAGCAGAGACAGATCTTTGCCCAGGCCTGGCCAGCTTAGCATTGACCTAGGAACCAGGAGGTCAGGGTTCCATTCCCGGTCAGGGCCCAGGAGTGTGCAGGAGGCAGCGGATCCATGATTCTGTCTCATCATGGATGTTCCTATCTTTCTCTCCTTCTCTCCCTCCCCCCTCTCTGAAATCAACACAAATATATTTAATAAATAAACACACAAGTAAATAAATTTGTGAAAGACAGTCTCGGAAACATGGGTGGGATGTTCTCACCTCTGCAGCCGGCCACTGCGGCTCCCCGGACCCCATCGTGAACGGCCACATCAGCGGGGACGGCTTCAGCTACCGGGACACGGTGGTGTACCAGTGCCACGCCGGCTTCCGGCTGGTGGGCACCTCTGTGCGGATATGCCTGCAGGACCACAAGTGGTCGGGACAGACGCCGGTGTGTGTGGGTGAGTCCGCGGCCCAGAGGCAGGCGCTGCGCCACGCCTTGTCGTTGTGAGCGGGGAGCAGGTGTGTTTGATCTCCTGCGCGAAAGGCACGGAGAAATGGCCTGACCATCCCACTCTCCCCGCTCGGTTTTCTGATGCCATCCCCACTGTGTACTCTCCCGCCTCCTCGAACGCCTGTCCACAGCGTGTTTGCCCCTCACTCCCCAGAGGTGGGTCCCAGGAGGCTGAGGGCCGTGTGCACTCCCTGACCTCATCCCAGAGCGAATGTGGGCACCGGCGCTGAGCCTGCAGCTCGGGCCGTCTTGCAGGGCCCCCCACCCATCTGCAATTGTTTTGTGTATTTATCATTGATTCATCAGGAATACAGAGAGCAGTCCTCTCTTTAATAGAAGAAGGTAAATTGTATGTAATGATGGTCCTCACATGTGATAACGTCTTCCATAATATTGATGTGTACATGCAGGAGAGATGACACCCTCATTGTGAAGTTTGCTTTAAACCACTTTTCCCCTCACATCTTTGTTAACCAAAGAACGTGGTGGTGTAGGCTCAGCATGGAGCAGGCATTGTCTGAGGGAGCAGAGGGCGGGGCTTAGCTGGGGGAGAACACTGTTGACAAGATAAAGGAGGAGAAAACACCCGCTTTCGGGCTGAACACTGCCCTTGAAAGGCTCTTTGTGCCTCTGAGACCTGGGCACAACATAATGACAGCATCGCACAGAGGGCGCTCGGAGACGGCACCACTTGAGCTTGCACACTTTTCCCTCTTTGTTCTGTCCTGCCCAGTTTCACAGTGTTTAGATTGATACTGGATTAATTTATCCATACACAGGTTACTGCCTCAGACAAGTCCCCATAATATTTCAAAATGAGAGTTCCTCCAAATTAGCTGGTGTTCAAAGGGAACAATAGTCAGAACTCAGAATGTGTGCAAGAATGTCAGCGTCTCGTGTCTTCACTGCCGTCTTCGAAAATCACTTGAGAGGCTGTGAGAATGTGAGAAGGAATAATGCTTCCTGTGATGCGGGAAAGGCCCGTTTTTCTGACGTGCTCTCCGGAATCACTATAGTGACACCTGAGGGCCCGGCCAGTGGGGTTTTCCCGTCTTTCCTTCTGAGGGAGCGCAGGACGGGTACAATCCGCTCACGCCCCGGGACCCACACGCTCCGCACCGTGTGTGTGTCTGTGCTGGGGACTTGCTGGCCGGTGACGGGGACGGGGGCCTGTCTCCCCTGCAGCCATCACCTGCGGGCACCCGGGCAACCCCGCCCACGGGCTCACCCACGGCAGCCAGTTCAACCTGAACGACGTGGTCAACTTCACCTGCAGCACCGGCTACGTGCTGCAGGGGGCGCCCCAGGCCCAGTGTCGCAGCAACGGCCAGTGGAGCAGCCCCCTGCCCACCTGTCGAGGTAGGAAATGGGGGAGCCTGCCCTAGAGGTGCTGAGGGCTTCCCGTCGGCTGTGGGGCGGGCAGGCACCCAGAAACAACCCGGGGTCCTCTATTTAAAGACAACGCGTCTCCCGTTTCTCTCCGTACTCGCTCGCACCCACTCGCTGATGCCACGCTACTCAGCACCTTTGTGCCCACGGGCTTCTGGACGTGGGGGCATTCCCATGCCTTTAAGAAACCCTTTCTCGCTTTTAAACCTCCGTTTCTCTAAAACTGTCACAAAGGTCTAGGCGCATGTCTGAATTTCCGAGGACATCCTGTTTTGTAGCTTTATATTTCTAGACGTTTGAGCTCATAACAAGGAAGCTTCGCCTTCAGTTACTGCCCATTAAAGCACCTCTCGCGTGAGGTGAGCCACACGTGCGCGTGGAGGTGAGGCTTGTTTCGTGGTAGTGACACGGGGTTAAAGCTAGGGCTCCTGAACGGCCCCAACACCCACCACCCTCCCGAGGGCTCCCAGGGGAGCTTTGTTCAAGGAGACGAAGCAGAACGGGAGCCTGCGGTGTCACTAGAGCAGCAGTGGGTGACGCTGGCTACGAGTCCTGGAGTTCTGGCCCCAGTGTACTGCCCAGGGCTGGGCTTCAGCTCAGAGACGAGGCACAGCCCCCAGGCCCACGTCCCAGGAAGCAGGCTGTCAGGGCCAGGATGTCCAGGGAGGAAGCAGTGGCGCTGGTGAAACCTGGGCACTGACACTGCCCAGAGCAGAGGGGACGCCTTAGGGGGACAGGGAGGGGCTGGACGCAGCCAGACCTGTCGCTGTCCCAAGAGCAGCGTTTCCGGCCGTGCTGGCAGTGCCGGTCAGCCAGCGCCCACAGAGAGCTTCCTGTTTACAAAAAGGAAACAGGTGACGGTCCCACCCAAACCACAGCCTTTCTTCTTCCTGCTCTTCATTTCTCCTTCCCCTTCCTGAGCACTAAGGGACCCAGGCCAATGTGCTGAGTGAGGGCTGGCATTATTGCTCCATGTTGACTTTCTCTGACTGGGCCAGAGAGATGTGGAGAGGGTACCGCCCCACAGCAGCAGCTGCCTCATCTATACCGGGCAGGGTCAGAGGGCGAGATGATCAGGGATTTTCTGTTCCTCTGCAGCTGCGGGTGCACATTGCTAATCCCTCCTGATGCCTGCAGATTCAGGTTGCCTGAGAGCCATTCACACCCACCAGGGTGCCATTCACACCACCCAAGGCACCATTCACACATCCCAGAGCTCCATTCACACCACTCAGCATGCCATTCACACTCCACAGAACACCATTCACACTACCCAAGGCGCCATTCACACTACCCAGGGTGCCATTCACACCATTCAGCATGCGATTCACACTCCACAGAGCACCATTCACACTACCCAAGGCGCCATTCACACTCCACAGAGCTCCATTCACACCACTCAGCATGCCATTCACACTCCCCAGAGCACCATTCACACCACCCAAGGTGCTGTTCACACCACCCAAGGCACCTTTCACACACCCCAGAACTCCATTCACACCACTCAGCATGCCATTCACTCTTCACAGAGCACCATTCACACTACCCAGGGTGCCATTCACACTCCACAGCACCATTCACAGTCCACAGAGCACCATTCACACCACCCAGGGCCCCATTCACACTCCCAAAGCCCCATCCTCACTGCCAGGCGCATGTGGAAGCACGCCTGTGTGCAGGCGGGGTGATAATCACTTACAGAGACTGCCCTAAAGTATCGCACAGGTGGGGGAAATTAAACGAACTTCCGAGGCTTCTGTGCTAACATTTTCGTAGCATAAAACACTTAACCACGGAAACCGATCCTCGCCTTTCCGTGAAGAAGCCGGTCATTGGGAAATAGGTCAAGGGAATTAGCCGTGGGTTTCACCGAGAGAGAGAACTGCGTGGGGCGCCCCGGCCATGCTGGCGTCGCCTCTGAACTTTCTGAAACGACGGCGAGTTTCCTTCTCCTCGCACCTGTTGTGTGTGCGAACGCGCAGCCGCCGCTGCGCTGCCAGGCGGCCCTGCTCCCCGCGGCCCTCAGCCTCCTCTCACGCTCTCTCCAGTGGTCAACTGCTCGGACCCCGGCTCCGTGGACCACGCCGTCCGCCACAGCGTCCCCGAGAGCCTTGTCTACGGCCGGACGGTCGTCTACCGCTGCAGGAAGGGCTTCTACCTGCTGGGCTCGTCCGCCTTGACCTGCACGGCCAGCGGCCTGTGGGACCGCGCCCTGCCCCAGTGTGTGGGTACGTGAGGGGGTGTGGTTCTGGTGCCACGGCGTCCGGTGAGAACGTCAGCCGCACGGACGTCACTGATTCTTTCTGTCCCGCGGTCAAATAGGTCTTGATTTTTCATTCTCTCTAAACCCAGTCCCTAGGCACAAGTCGCATTAATTACTAGGATGTCCTGACCAATGGGCAGGAGGTCACGCACTACAGCTCAGGCTGGGTTGGGGACAGGGGGGACGCTGGGTGCCCACTGCCTCTCCCCGGGGGAAGTGGATGCAGACATGGACCCCCTGGGCCTTGTACTCCTCTCTGCTCACACTGCTCGGCTCCTGCTTCCCCCCAGTGGACACGGGTCCCACCTGGCGGCCTCGACGCCATCGCCTCTCACTGCTCTCCGAGGAGACCCAGGGTCAGGGATGCCGGCCGCACCGTGGCACGGAGTGTCCGCTGGTGACCTGGCTGTGGCCAGAGGGGCAGTAACTCCAGGGACTGACTCTGGTCTCGTGAGCATCGCTGGTCCAGTGAACACAATAGAACAGGAGTCCCTTGGACAGTCCCTTCCCCTGACCCCCGGGAGGTTTAAATCGGGGGGAGCCCACTGCCCTGAAGAAGGGGAACGCCAACAAAGTGGTAGACTCCCCGCTCAAGTCTCCGTTAACACGGGGGCCACTTTCCCTCAGCCCAGCGGTCGGCAAACTCATCCGTCCACAGAGCCAAACATCAACGATTGGAATTTCTTCGGAGAGCCACATTTTTTAAACTTAAAACTTCTTCTAACGCCACTTCTTCAACATAGACTTGTCAAAGGCCATGGTATTTTGTGCAAGAGCCACAGTCAAAGGGGCCAAAGAGCCGCATGTGGCTCGCGAGCCAGTTTGCTGACCACGGCCTTAGACCTCCTGGGTGAACAGGAGCGCTGGGTCTCCTCGACACAGCTCCAGTGTGACCCCCTTTTCCTGAACCAGCTGATGGTCCCTGAGCTGAGTGAGACACTGGTCAGAACATAGTCTGAACTGTAGGAAACGGCGGCTCTCCGGGGGTTTATAAGTGAGTCAGAGAGTGCCCTGCCTTCCCCATGCTCCTCCGGAGAAGGTGCAGGAGCCAGCGGGCAGCACGTGCGTTAGGAGCCGCATCAGGCGACACGGCCACGGAGGCCTCTTACCACCTGGAAGGGCACATTCCCTGCGGGTTCAGAAGGGGCTGGGGCTGGGGTTTCCCTGCTAGTCAGCGTCCCACGCAACCCCTTCCTAACCATGGGAAAACACGCCCCAGATCCCCACTGTGGGCACAGGGTCGGTTTCAGAGAGAGAGACTGAGAGAGAGAGAGGGGGAGAGAGCGCGTGTCCCCATGTTACACCCTCAGCCAGCGCACCGCGTTCTCCGCCTGCCCGCCTGGGTGCTCGGAGGGCCTCCTTTTTCCCTTTCCTCCTTTTCCCCACAGCTCCAGAGGCCCCTGTGTGTCCAGCGATGCCGGTGGCCTCGCAGCCGAGGAGCCAGTTCTCCCGGCCCGGGCCTCGGGGAGCCTTGGTGCCCCCGGGTGAGGGCTGGGACCACAGAGGCTCCTCCTCCTCCCCGGGCTCCGGCAGCGAGGCTTGCTGGCCTGTTTCCTGGGTCCTTTCCCTCCTGTTCACCGGGAGCCGGTCCTGTAGCCCATGTCCCCGATTCCGGTCAGATTGTCTTCGATTCAGGACACTCTCTAGATCCAACCGTGCTCTCCAGCCCAAGGCCGTGGTGTCCGCTGACCGCAGCCAGGGTCCATCTGGCCCACGCGGCCGGCTGCCTGATGCCTCGCGGCCTCCTCCCCACCCACCCCGCCTCCTGCTGGGCGTCCGGTGGGGCTGCCCGTGGCCGTAGATGTCTTCGCAGGACGTGCCCAGCGAGCTGATGGCAGGCAGCAGGCCATGTGCCCGCAGTGCGCCCAGTGGGGAACTGGATGGACAGGGAGAGAGAAATCCTGTTATTCCATCTTACTCCGGCATCCGGAGTACAGCTTTCTGAGGGAGAATTAGTGAGTCATGACGGGCCTGATTTGGTGTAATTTTAGAGAGTGAATGGGAATTACCCACATTATTTTACAGAGTAACTTGGAGAACAAATCAATCGGTAACTTATTATTATTGCTCCACTTAAAGATGCTATTTTATTGTTATTTTTGTTGTTGTTAATCCTCACCTGAGGATATTTTTCCCACTGCTTTTTAGAGAGAGTGGGAGGGAGGGGAGGAAGGGAAATCGGTGAGAGAAACATGGATGTGGAAGGGACACCTTGACAGGTTGCCCCCCACACCTGCCCCGACCCCAGGTACAGGCCCTCGACGGGGAATCGAACCCGAGACCCAGTACTGTAACCACTGGGCCTCTGGCCAGGGCCAACTTACACTTCGCAGACCCTCCCCACGCCCAGGGCAGGGACTGGTGCCTTCCCGGACGCCAGAGATCCGGAGCACATTTGAGGTCTTTCCTGCGGGCAGCCTGCTGGTGTGGGAGCAGTGACGGGCCGAGGAAACACGTGACCCGGAGGGACTTCCCCTCTGAAAACCTACGTGTACACGTCCCCCTCACACAAAGCGACCCCCTCTGAGACCTTCAAAGCCTCCTGACGAGCCGCTCCCAGGGTCCCTCACTTCTGGCCTGGGAGGGAGCTGGGGGCGGTCACGTCTGGCCTGGGAGGGAGCTGGGGTCCGTCACGTCCAGCCTGGGAGGGAGCTGGGGGCCCTCACATTGGCCTGGGAGGGAGCTGGGGGCCGTCACATCGGCCTGGGAGGGAGCTGGGGGCCGTCACATCGGCCTGGGAGGGAGCTGGGGGCCGTCACATCGGCCTGGGAGGGAGCTGGGGGCCGTCACATCGGCCTGGGAGGGAGCTGGGGGCCGTCACATTGGCCTGGGAGGGAGCTGGGGGCCGTCACATTGGCCTGGGAGGGAGCTGGGGGCCGTCACATTGGCCTGGGAGGGAGCTGGGGGCCGTCATGTCGGCCTGGGAGGGAGCGATGCAGGCGCTGGGTGTTCCGCGGGCAGGGACAGGCAGGGACGGGCAGGCTGTGCCCTCACTTTATCCGTGTTCCACAGCCATATCCTGCGGGCACCCGGGCGTGCCCGCCAACGCCGTCCTCACGGGGGACGTGTTCACGTTCGGGGCCACAGTCCACTACTCCTGCCAGGGGGCCCGCAGCCTGGTGGGCGACCACAGCCGCGTGTGCCAGGAGGACGGCCACTGGGGCGGGGCGCTGCCCCACTGCACAGGTGAGCCCCAGGCCGCATCCAGGCAGGCACGGCTGCTCCACAGGGGGGTCAGTGCGTGTTCGGCCAACGGCGCCTTCACCTGCACCAGCCCCATCTCCTTCCTGTCTCTACCAGCACTTCCTGCTGGTCTGTCCCTGCACCCAGGGCCCCGCTCTTCTGTCCCCGCTGCCCGGCCGCTGCGCCCAAGTCCTCCCCTATCCCCCTGCCTCTCTGATGGATCATCACATTGCTCTTCCCCCTAAAACAATCATCTTCATTCTTCCATGCATGTTCCCTAAATGAATATAATGCAGGAATCAGCAACCCTGGACTCAGTTCGAAGATCCCGATCGCACAGGTGCCTGAGCTCCACATGCCCACTGCACACAGCGCACGCCCTACGCACTTACCCTGTGCTTCCCCACGAGGCCCGAACCCTCCCCAATGTGACCCTCCCCAATGTGACCCCAATGTGACCCTTCCCCAATGTGACCCTCCCCAATGTGACCCCAATGTGACCCTCCCCCAATGTGACCCTCCCCCAATGTGACCCTCCCCAATGTGACCCTCCCCAATGTGACCCCAATGTGACCCTTCCCCAATGTGACCCTCCCCAATGTGACCCCAATGTGACCCTCCCCAATGTGACCCTCCCCAATGTGACCCTCCCCCAATGTGACCCTCCCCCAATGTGACCCTCCCCAATGTGACCCTCCCCCAATGTGACCCTCCCCAATGTGACCCTCCCCAATGTGACCCTCCCCAATGTGACCCTCCCCCAATGTGACCCTCCCCCCGATGCCCACGGCCACTGGGACCACGTCCAGGTGTGGTGTTAGGTGCCCAAGAACAGTTTATTCATTTTCTAATTTATTTTTGTTGACGTCAGAGAGGAAGGGAGAGGGAGAGGGAGAGAGAAACATCAGTGATGAGAGAGAATCATTAATCAGCTGTCTCACCCAACGCGGGGGATCCAGCCACAGCCCAGGCCTGTGCCCCGACTGGAACCAAACTCTGACTTCCTGGTTCAGAGGTCGGTGCTCAGCCCCTGAGCCACGCCGGCCGGGCACTCACAGTGCAGTAAGGGCCCCGGGTCTGTGCTGTGAAGGAGCCCCCTGAGCCACCGGAGCGCCTGTAACGGTGCCCGGGTTCAGTCCTCTCGGCTCCGGGCCCGTCCTCCCACGTCTCACGGCCCTGTGGGCCCATGTGTCTGTCTCCGCAGGAAACCACCCGGGGTTCTGTGGGGACCCGGGGACCCCCGCCCACGGGGCGCGGCTGGGCGAGGAGTTCAAGGCCAAGAGCCTGCTGCGCTTCTCCTGCGAGGTGGGCTACGTGCTGCGCGGCTCCCCCGAGCGCACCTGCCTGTCCAACGGCTCCTGGTCCGGGCGGCAGCCAGCGTGCGAAGGTGAGGGACACCCCCCTCTCTGTGCATGAACATCGTGCACCGGGCCTCTAGTCCTATATAATAAAAGCCAGATACGCAAATTGACCAAACAACAGGACAACTGGCAGAACAACCGGTTGCTATGATGCACACTGACCACCAGGAGGCAGATGCTCAATGCAGGAGCTGGCCCCAGCCCACAGGCCCCAGGCCAGCCAAAGCGGGTGCCTCCTGATCACCCCACTGGTTGCCCTGCAGAGGGAGGTGACCAGCCGTGGCTGTGTAAGGCAGGGCCAGGAAGCAGATGGCACCAGTCTGGCCAAGCCAGGTCCCAGTGGGCATCTCCTGATTGCCCTGATGGTTGCCCCACAGATTGGCCCTGATCGCCAGCCAGACTTAGGGACCCTACTTCTGCCCGAACTTCATACTCCGGGCCTCTAGCTTTTTACTAATGACCTAATCCATCGCTCTGAAGCACGCTGGTCGCCCCACTCACTGCCTCGGGCCGTCACTTTGTGTCTGCAGCTGTGTCCTGTGGGAACCCCGGCACGCCCACCCATGGCGTGATCGTCAGCAGCGACGGCATTCTGTTCTCCAGCTCCGTGGTCTATGCCTGCTGGGAGGGATACCGCACCTCGGGGCTCACCACCCGGCACTGCACCGCCAACGGCACCTGGACCGGCACCGCTCCCGACTGCACAAGTCAGTACCTGGCCCTCAAGGTCAACCCAAGGGCAGGGCCGTGATATGGACTTGACCGGGAGCAACGAGTTTATGTTTTCAAGTGCTGTGCTGTGGTTTTAATACAGAGAGGAAAAAGACTCACATAGGTCTGATGCTTTGACTTTCTCTATTTGGTACTTTTAGATTCTTTCCTTTCTTATTTATATGGTTGAAACTGTGTGAAAGGGCCAGCTAGACTGGACATTGTCCAACTGAGCCCACAAAATGTCAAGGTCTGTTCTCTCTGTGGATCAGTGAGTCTGCAGGGAAGGAGGAAGGAGTCGGGTCCTATTATCATAGACAGCTCTCTCCTTGGCTTTGTGGTGAGGTCACACTCCTGCCTGGTCAGGGTCAGGGTCAGGGTTATGATAAGGGTTAGTGTTAGGTTTAAGGTAAGGAGTAGGGTTTCAGGGTTAGGGTCAAGGTGAGGGTTATGGTTTAGCATTAGGATTTGGGTAAGAGTTAGGGTAAGGGTTAGGGTCAGGGTCAGGGTTAGGGTTAAAGTTGTGGTTTAGCATTAGGATTAGAGTAAGGGTTAAGGTTAGGGCTAGGGCTAGAGCTAGGGTTAGGCTTAGGCTAAGGGTTAGGGTTAGGGTTAGGGTTAGAGTTAGGGTTAGGGTTTGGATTAGGGTTAGGGTTAGGGTTAGGCTTAGACTTAAGGTAAGGCTTAGGATGAGGGTTAAGGTTAAGGTTAAGGTTAGGGTTAGGGTTAGGGTTAAGGTTTGGGTTAGGGCTAGGCTTAGGCTTAGGCTTAGGCTTAGGGTAAGGGTAGGGTTAGGTTTAGAATTAGGGTTAGGGTTTGGGTTAGGATTATGGTTTGGGTTAGGGCTAGGCTAGAGTTATGGTTAAGGTTAGGGTTTGGATTAGGATTAGGAAGTGACAGTATGGCACAGGTTCAGTACAACCCGCCACCGATGGGATAGAAATCAGTGCTTCTAAACACTGTTTGTGGGATGGCCAGAGGACACCCCGACTAGGCCCCCTGTGGAGGGGTCACTGTGCGTGGGTCTGAGGGAGGGGCTGCCGGGAGCCGGTTCTAATGACTCCCGTGACGATTTCCATTTCTCCGCTTCTGCTCCGTTCACACGTCCCAGTCATCAGCTGCGGCGATCCGGGCACTCCCGCCAACGGCCTCCGGTTCGGCTCCGACTTCACCTTCAACCAGACCGTGAGCTACCAGTGCGGGCCCGGCCACGTGCTGGAGCCGGCCTCGGGGGCCGCCCTCCGCTGCCTGGCCAGCGGTGTCTGGAGCCCCGGCCGGCCCGTCTGCAGAGGTGCGCCCGGCGGGGTTCAGACTCACACGGGAGACGTAGTCTGTGGAATTGTGGTTGCTCCATCTTGCATGAACGCCGTCCTCCGTGCACTGCGAACGCTTGGCAGTGCATTTGCAAGTGGCAAATCACGTGATTTTACTCTTTCTTTTTTCCCTTTTTTTTTTTTTTTCCCCCCAAGATGATTGGGAAAAGTTTGATACTAGAATGTATACATCCTGCTGTTAAAAAGTCACAGCAGCGAATGGCCGGTGCAGTCCCTGAGCCTGCCCCATGGGGACAGAGGGATGCTGACCCCCTGGGAGATTTCCAGTCTGAGGGGCTTGTGGTTATTTCTCCCCACTCCTAAAGCCCGGGAGGAGTTCAGAGTAGCCCACAGCATGGAGAACAGGACCTACTTCCTCAAAAAGTTAAACACAGAACTGCCATTGACCCGTGACCCCACCTCTGGGGGTGTATCCACGCCAACCCGAACACCATCAGAGAGAACGGGTGCACCGTGTGCTCGCAGCGCAGTTCCCATAGCTGAGATCTGGAAACAGCGAGTGCCGTCCGCGGACGAGGGGGTGAAGGAGCTGAGGGACGTCCACACTTGGAGCACTCTGCCAGTGGGCTACTCGGGTGGCACTGCCCTCCTCCCCCAGCATCCTGGTGTCCAACCCCGGGGCCTGTGCACCTCCTGTCACTCCCTCCGGAGCCCAGCCCTCACCTCAGGTTCTAGGGCAAATGTGCTGAAAAAATGGACAGATGGGTAGGAGCTTGAGTGGCCAGATCGGGGCCCCTTTTCAATGGCTGGGTGTGCGCCTGTGGTTGTGGGGGTGACTATCTGCCTCCTCCCAGAGGCAGCCAGGGCATGAACTCCTAGGAAAGCACAGGTGAGGAGGGCAGGGGAGGGAGGGGGGAGGGCAGGTGAGGGAGGGCAGGTGAGGGAGGGAGGGCAGGTAAAGGAGGGAGGGCAGGGAAGGGAGGGCAGATGAGGGAGGGCAGGTGAGGGAGGGAGGGCAGGTGAAGGAGGGAGGGCAGGTAAAGGAGGGAGGGCAGGGAAGGGAGGGCACATGAGGGAGGGCAGGGGAGGGAGGGGGGGGAGGGCAGGTGAGGGAGGGCAGGTGAGGGAGGGCAGGTGAGGGAGGGAGGGCAGGTGAAGAAGGGAGGGCAGGTAAAGGAGGGAGGGCAGGGAAGGGAGGGCAGATGAGGGAGGGAAGGTGAGGGAGGGGGGGCAGGTGAAGGAGGGAGGGGGGGCAGGTGAAGGAGGGAGGGCAGGTAAAGGAGGGAGGGCAGGGAAGGGAGGGCACATGAGGGAGGGAAGGTGAGGGAGGGGGGGCAGGTGAAGAAGGGAGGGCAGGTAAAGGAGGGAGGGCAGGGAAGGGAGGAGGGAGGGAAGGCGGGGGGGAGGGCAGGTGAGTCTCCTGCTGCTGACTGTCAATGCCCGTCCTGTCTCGGGTGAGAATCCGGAAGCAGCTGGGTCTCAGGCAGGATGTGCCCCCTCCCCCGTGCATCATGGCCTGAGTGCTGCAGAGAGGAGGTGGCAGGCTCCATCGGCACCGGGGCTGGGAGCGGTGCCTGTGCTGGGCGCCCAGTAATCCCCAGGCAGAGAGGGTGCCCGGGCCCCGGCTGCCGTGTGTCACAGAACCGAACCACGCAAACACCTGCTGTTTAATTATTCAGAACGTGGATCAGTCTATGTTTTTTAGAAATTATGTACTATCTTTATTTTTTTATTTATTTTTAATGTGTTTTTATTTATTTTAGAGAGGAAGGGAGAGAGAGAGAAACATCCATGAGGAGAGAGAATCACTGATCAGCTGCCTCCTGCACGCCCCCCACTGGGGATGGAGCCCTCAGCCTGGGCATGTGCCCTGACCAGAAATTGAACTGTGACCTCCTGGGTCATAGGTCAGTGCTCAACCACTGAGCCACACCGGCTGAGAGATTATACACTCTCTTTCCATGAAGAGAGCAGAGCAGGCCGCAGGAGAGCCCTGCCCGTGCCGCATGTACGCTCACAGGCTGTGTGCAGTCCCAGGCCCTCGCCCGATCGGACGGTCCGCGGGAACTCATGGATGGACGGATGGGACAGTGTGCTCCTTCCTTCCGTCCTTGGCCAGTGTGCACGGCACACGTCCCTCCGGTCCCTCTCCTGAGAGCGCTGGCCTCGCTGTCCTCCTCGGTCTGAATTCACGAAGAGAGATGAGGGAGAGGCTGTATGGACTGGATCCCCCGTGCTCCCCAGTCATTCTTCTCTTAAAACATGAACACCCGCTGTAGGCGTCCCCCGAGAGGCGTGTCACGTGCTGCGTGGGCCGCGCGGGGTGCGGCGGGGTGAGGCTGTGTCTGACCCGTGTCCTCTCTCCGGCAGCCGTCCTGTGCAGCCCGCCGCCCCCCGTCCCGCACGGGGAAGTGGAGGGCACCGACTTCCGCTGGGGCGCCAGCGTCAGCTACCGCTGCGCCCCCGGCTACCAGCTGTTGCAGCCCGCCATCCTGTCCTGCGAGGGCCCGGGCGTGTGGAAGGGGGAGACGCCGCAGTGCCTGCGTGAGTCCCCCACAACCTCCTCCGCACCCGCAGGGGAGGGCTGAGCCCCCGGGTGACCCTGGAGACGCAGCCACGTGTCCCTGATGACCGGGCTGGGCGGCGCATGTCCAAGAGGAGCCGCCACTGCCCAAGGCGCGTCCTGCCCTTTATTTACTTTTAAAAATACATCTGTATCGATTTCCTAGAGCCGTGGTCGGCAAACTGTGGCTTGAGAGCCACAGCGGCTCTTTGGCCCCTTAAGAGTGGCTCTTTTACAAAACACCACGGCCTGGGCGAGTCTATGTTGAAGAAGTGGCGTTAGAAGAAGTTTACGTTTAAAAAATGTGGCTCTCCAGAGAAATTCCAGTCGTTGTCTTGTTGCTATTTGGCTCTGCGGACGGATGAGTTTGCTGACCACTGGGCCAGAGGAGGGAAGAGGGAGAGATGGAAACATCCGTGATGAGAGAGCATCCATGGGCAGGCTGCCTCCTGCACATCCCCCAGTGGGGGTGGAGCCCACAACCCGGGCCTGTGCCCTGACCAGGAATCAAACCATGGCCTCCTGGTTCGTAGGCTGGTGCTCACCGCTGAGCCACGCCAGCTGGGCGGATTCTGTCCTTTACGCCTCTCACTGACCTCATGGCTGTACCCGAAGGTGGAGCAGAGCGGGGTGCGGGTCGCAGGGCACCTGGCCTGGGCACCTCCGCGCTGACCCTGTGCTGTTCCGCCAGCCGTGTTCTGTGGGGACCCGGGCACCCCCGCGGAGGGCCGGCTCAGCGGCAAGAGCTTCACCTACAAGTCCGAGGTCTCCTTCCAGTGCCAGCCGCCCTTCGTCCTGGTGGGGTCTGCCCGGAGGACCTGCCAGGCGGACGGCGCCTGGAGCGGCGTGCAGCCCGCCTGCATCGGTAAGGACTGCCACGCCTCGGGCCTCCGGGGGGAGGGCCTGGGGGTACCACCCGGGCATTCGGGAGGGCAGCGTCTCCCGGATGGTGCCCTTGATGCCCTGGGTAGATACCCACAGGGTAGGTGGCGCCTCCGTGAAGTCATGGCAGTGAATTCAGAGGCTCCTGCCACCCCCGCTCCTGGCCACCGTCTGTCTGTCTGTCTCCCCAGAGTCCCCGTGGAACCCCAATGCCTGTCTGTCTCCTCAGAGTCCCCGTGGAACCCCAATGCCTGTCTGTCTCCCCAGAGTCCCCATGGAACCCCAATGCCTGTCTGTCTCCCCAGAGTCCCCATGGAACCCCAATGCCTGTCTGTCTCCCCAGAGTCCGCGTGGAACCCCAATGCCTGTCTATCTCCCCAGAGTCCCCGTGGAACCCCAATGCCTGTCTGTCTCCCCAGAGTCCCCATGGAACCCCAATGCCTGTCTGTCTCCCCAGAGTCCCCGTGGAACCCCAATGCCTGTCTGTCTCCCCAGAGTCCCCGTGGAACCCCAATGCCTGTCTGTCTCCCCAGAGTCCCCGTGGAACCCCAATGCCTGTCTGTCTCCCCAGAGTCCCCGTGGAACCCCAATGCCTGTCTGTCTCCCCAGAGTCCCCGTGGAACCCCAACGCCTGTCTGTCTCCCAGAGTCCCCGTGGTTGGAACCCAATGCCTTGTCTGTCTCCCCAGAGTCCCCGTGGAACCCCAATGCCTGTCTGTCTCCCCAGAGTCCCCGTGGAACCCCAATGCCTGTCTGTCTCCCCAGAGTCCCCGTGGAACCCCAATGCTTGTCTCCCAGGGAACCCGCTGGGCTGTGAGCAATGACAGCCAGGGTCATGTGGGCACTCAGGTCCCGGTGACCTTGGGATGGAGTGAAACTTGCCACAGGAGAGATTTCCTACGTGTCCCCAGTCCTGGTCCGTAGAGTCACACACACACACACACACACACACACACGCACGGGAAGGCTCGGGAGAGGTGGCATTTGTCCGTGTGAGCAGCGCGGACACCAGCCCCTGACTGGAAGCGAAGGCTGAGGCCCTCCTCCCTGTGGGCAGACCCAGTGCCCGGGCCCCGTGCTCGCTGGACGGTGGCTCTGTCCACTAACACGGCTTCTCCCCAGGACGTGCCCTTTGAAAGCGTGTTTTTTTAAGTTTCCCACGAGCAGCCGAAGAGAATCACGGTGTGCCTCCTGATGGCCCAAGGCCATGTCGGGAAAGGGCCACCAAGTCTGCCGTGGGCTTCAGACATGTGTCCTCCGTTTTGAGGGAAATGGGTTTACATAAACCGACTGACATCACAGAGGCCCTGGGAGCTGGCCATCAGCTGGACCCTTAAAACCCGGGTCGTCCGGTGGTTGGGAAGATGGGGGGGTTATTACCCGCCGGCTGGGAGCCCCGAGAGACCTCGCCGGCGGGAGGAGAGGGGACGGGCGGGGGGACCGGAGCAGATGGAGCGCTGGAGGCCCTTCTGCACACAGCGCCTGAGCCACCTCATTCCCCGTCTACACGCATAGCAGCGCCTGTCGGACGGCGCTGGCCTCGGTGACGGGAGGCCCGCCCGTCCGTCCCGGGCCCGTGGTCAGTGTGTGATGGTCCATTTCAGATCCTGCTCACAACGCCTGCCCGGACCCGGGGACCCCCCACTTCGGGATACAGAACAGCTCCCGGGGATATGAGGTGAGGCTTTCCGTCCACGTCACTGTTCTGTCAGGTTCATGTGTCCGTGTGCCACGTCTGACCCAGCCATGTTAGCCCCAACGGAACTCACGCAGGCAGGAGTCCTCGGTGTTTCCGCTGGAACACGAGGTGGCCCTGTCACACTGATGCTCCCCGTGCTGTGCTCCCCCAGAGCCGGCTGCTGGGCCCTGTCACACCCGTGCTCCCCGTGCTGTGCTCCCCGGGACCGGCTGCTGGGCCTGTCACACCCGTGCTCCCCGTGCTGTGCTCCCCGGGACCGGCTGCTGGGCCTGTCACACCCGTGCTCCCCGTGCTGTGCTCCCCCGGGACGGGCTGCTGGGCCCTGTCACACCCATGCTCCCCGTGCTGTGCTCCCCGGGACGGGCTGCGGGGCCTGTCACACCCGTGCTCCCCGTGCTGTGCTCCCCGGGACCGGCTGCTGGGCCTGTCACACCCATGCTCCCCGTGCTGTGCTCCCCCGGGACGGGCTGCGGGGCCTGTCACACCCGTGCTCCCTGTGCTGTGCTCCCCGGGACCGGCTGCGGGGCCTGTCACACCCGTGCTCCCCGTGCTGTGCTCCCCGGGACCGGCTGCTGGGCCCTGTCACACCCGTGCTCCCCGTGCTGTGCTCCCCGGGACCGGCTGCGGGGCCTGTCACGCCCGTGCTCTGTGCTCCCCGGGACCGGCTGCGGGGCCTGTCACACTCGTGCTCCCCGTGCTGTGCTCCCCGGGACCAGCTGCGGGGCCTGTCACGCCCGTGCTCTGTGCTCCCCGGGACCGGCTGCGGGGCCTGTCACACCCGTGCTCCCCGTGCTCTGTGCTCCCCGGGACCGGCTGCGGGGCCTGTCACACCCGTGCTCCCCGTGCTGTGCTCCCCGGGACCGGCTGCTGGGCCTGTCACGCCCGTGCTCCCCGTGCTGTGCTCCCCGGGACCGGCTGCGGGGCCTGTCACACCCGTGCTCCCCGTGCTGTGCTCCCCGGGACCGGCTGTTGGCCCTGTCACGCCCGTGCTCCCCGTGCTGTGCTCCCCGGGACCGGCTGCCGCACTTGGTGCTGCGGCGTGGCCCTCGGTGAGCGCCTGAGCCTGTGGTCTCCCCGCAGGTGGGCAGCACCGTGTTCTTCCGGTGCCGGAAGGGCTACCACGTGCAGGGCTCCACCACGCGCACCTGCCTGGCCAACCTGACCTGGAGCGGGACCCAGACCGAGTGCATCCGTGAGTGCGCCCCGCAGGAGGGCTGGCTTAGGGGCCGTGTCCGTTGGTTTGAGTGTCTTTAACGCTCCGCATGGGGGTTTCTCCGAGTCGGACTCGCTGGGACCGGGCGGCCGTGTCCGTTGGTCTGAGTCGGACTCGCTGGGACCGGGCGGCCGTGTCCGTTGGTCTGAGTCGGACTCGTTGGGACCGGGCGGCCGTGTCCGTTGGTCTGAGTCGGACTCGCTGGGACCGGGCGGCCGTGTCCGTTGGTCTGAGTCGGACTCGCTGGGACCGGGCGGCCGTGTCCGTTGGTCTGAGTCGGACTCGCTGGGACCGGGCGGCCGTGTCCGTTGGTCTGAGTCGGACTCGCTGGGACCGGGCGGCCGTGTCCGTTGGTCTGAGTCGGACTCGCTGGGACCGGGCGGCCATGTCCGTTGGTCTGAGTCGGACTTGCTGGGACCGGGCGGCCGTGTCCGTTGGTCTGAGTCGGACTCGCTGGGACCCGGCGGCCGTGTCCATTGGTGTGAGTCGGACTCGCTGGGACCAGGCGGCCGTGTCCATTGGTTTGAGTCGGACTCGCTGGGACCGGGCGGCAGTGTCTCCTGGGCTTTGGAGGAAACGCAGATCCACAGGATCCCGGGCGCAGTGGCTGACCGGGCCCTCCAGGGGTTCCCCCGGCACCTGAGCTCTGAGGGCCGCCTCCCTCACCCCAGTGGACAGCGGGGCGGGGAGTCACAGGGGCGGGCGGGCCTGGGGGCCGCACTGTGACTGCCAGCAGGGCTCCTTCCCATGGCCCAGGGGTAAGCTGCCTGAGGGGATATGCCCCATAATGACAGAACTGCTTAAAATGTGCTTTTTAAATATGTGTGTGTGTGTGTGTGTGTGTGTGTGAGTATATATACATATCTATGCTAATAAAAGGGAAATATGCTAATTAGACCAGGGACCTGCTGGACAGAGCCATGAAGGCAGGGCTGAGGCAGAGACAGTTAGAGGCGATCAGGCCAGGAGGGAAGGGCAGTTGGGGGTGATGAGGTCAGTGGTGGGGAGGGCAGTTGGGGGCGAGCAGGCTGGCGGGGTTGTGGGGGGAGCAGATGGGAGTGAGCAGGCCGGCAGGCAGATGTTAGGGGTGATTAGGAAGGCAGGCAGGTGAGTGGGTAGGAGCCAGCGGCCCCAGATTGGGAGAGGGATGTCTGACTGCTGGTTTAGGCCCAGCCCCTGTGGGATCGGACCCAAACCAGCAGTTGAACATCCCCTGAGGGGTCCCAGATTGGAGGGGGTGCAGGCTGCTGGGCTGAGGGACACCCCCCATGCACAAACTTCATGCACCGGGCCACTAGTGTGCATATATATATGGTCAGACACTTAGCATATTAGGCATATATATATATATATATATATATATATATATATGCTAAGTATCTGACCTTTCGACCAGTAGCTATGACACGCACTGACCACCGGGGGGCTGATTCTCTGACTGGTAGATTAGCTTGCTGCTGGGGTCTGGCTGATTGAGACTGAGTGAGATGGTCCAGACACGCCCTAGAGCCCTCCTGCAGTCCCTCCCGAGCTAGATCATGCACCAGCAGCGTCCCTCAGCCTGGCCTGAACCCTCTCGCAATCTGGGACCCCTTGGGGGATGTCAGAGAGCTGGTTTCAGCCTGATCCTTGCAGGCCAAGCCAAGGAACCCCACTGGTGCACAAATCTGTGCACCAGGCCTCTAATATATATATATTATTTATTTCAAAGAGGAAAGGAGATGTAGAGGCATCAATAATGAGAGAGAATCATTGATTGGCTGACTCCTGCAAGACACCACACTGGGGATGGAGCCTGCAACCTGGGCATGTGCCCTAACTAGGAATCTAACCCTGACCTCCTGGTTCCTGGGTCCATGCTCAGCTACTGAGCCACAGTGGCTGGGACAAAATTATTTTTTTATTGAGCTAAGTAGTAAATTTGCTAGTTGCCTTCAGACAAAAATCATAGGCATGTCTAAACTCCTGTCCATCTGTTTGTGCTTCGTTCACAGCACTGGTCTTCTAAGGAAATCTAGCATATTCTTTATATTAATGGTAACCCATCGCAATCAGTATATTTCAGAGCTTTGGTTTCTAGTCCAAGTTCCTACACATAAGCAGTCACATATGCATTTGTAGAAGGAAGATACTCGTATGCGTACGGCAGTTGGCAAATGTAGGCTTACAGTTGTCTGTATGAAAAGAACATGATAATTAATGACCAATAATACAAAAGAAAGCTGTGTGTTCATGCTCACTGGAAGCCTACTTTACATGGAGAGACGGAGAAAAGGAGACAGAGCGCAGAGAGAGGCAGGGGCGGAGGGGCGGAAGGAGGCGGGGGGGGGGGGGCAGGCGAAGTGGGCGCACCCGCCCTCATTCTGCGGGGTGCTATGTGGGTGGGTGCTGTGTTCGGTGCTCATTGTGAAGTGCCTCTGTAGACATTTCCAGGTGGGCGCCCTATCCTTCACGTCTTTAGGCACCTGTCACCTTCCTCACGAGCCAGGTCCCCGTGTCCTAACAGAACCACTCCCCTTTCAGCCCACGCCTGCCGCCAGCCCGAGACGCCGGCCCACGCGGACGTGCGTGCCATCGAGCTCCCCGCCTTCGGCTACACCCTGGTCTACACCTGCCACCCGGGCTTCTTCCTGGCCGGCGGCTCGGAGCACCGCACCTGCAAGGCCGACCTGAAGTGGACGGGGAAGTCGCCCGTCTGTAAAAGTACGTGGGCGAGGAGGCGGCCGACGGGCCTCCCGGGAGAGCGGGCGCACCTGCCCTCAGGCCGGTGTCCGGTCCGGCGTGAGCTCACGGGCAGCCCCTCCCGCCGTGCTCCTGTGTGGGCCCCTGGGGACGTGCGGGCAGGAAGTGTGTGAGGCCGTGGGGGCGGAGGCTGAGGACAGATGCAAACCACACGTTCACCCGACGAGAAAGGCTGTTTGGTTGAAGAAAAGCATTGCGAGCTAAAAGAAAGAAATATATATATTTGGAAAATGCATTTTTAATGAAAAGGGACAAAGGTCACCAAGTACTCGGTGCATATTAAACCAGGGCCTGTGAGTGTGAGACCATGAACTGTTTGGTGGTGGGTTATAAGTTTACGGGCTCTGGACACTGGTTCTACCTGTGGAATTGCAAAAGCTATTAGCATGGAAACGATGCATTAATTGCACACCAATTTGCATATTTACAAATGAGGGCCATAATTCTGGGTCAGACTTGATGAGAGCTGACCTTCCGGGTTCCCCTCACCTTAGATTCTATGCATGATGAGGACCAAACACCATCAATAAAGGTTAGGGGTGCACAAAGCCCCCCGTTCCGGTTCCTCCCCGGGAGCTTGTGATTCTGTGTGGAGTCCTCAGGCACCTTCCCTCGCCTTTCTCCGTCAGAAATATAATAGAAGCAGACAGACTTTTAAAGGTGATGATTTGTAGTTTGATACAAAACTAGAAAAGCTAGGAGAGCTTGAGTAAATCTAACCTGACAGACCAAGGTAAACACCCTGCAAGAGACACAGTTTGGTGGCATTTAATGCCCACGGGCAGGTCACGCGGGCGGGGAGGCATGGCGTCCAGGGAAGTCACGGCATCCCAGCTGTTCTGTTCCCCTTCGG
Source organism: Pipistrellus kuhlii (assembly GCF_014108245.1). NCBI lineage: Eukaryota > Metazoa > Chordata > Mammalia > Chiroptera > Vespertilionidae > Pipistrellus > Pipistrellus kuhlii. The sequence goes on from NW_023425582.1 coordinate 1,013,240, forward strand.
GCTGGGGGCGGCGTGTCCCAGGCGGGAGTCAGACACGGACCAACCACCCTCCTTTGCAAGGCTCTCTCTTATAGCACAAGAAACGCAAATACACGTGTTAGAAACACACGTGTTAGGCCCGCCCGGTTTCCCGCAGGACTTGCTGCAGGGAGCACAGGGGTTGCCATGGATACGGAGAGATGAGCCGACCGTGTACACGCAAGAAATCTGGAGCAAGAAAGCTGCTTCAGTTTGACATTTTTCAAACTTATTCCCCAACCGCCGCCTCGGAAATGACAGTCTGTCTCTTTGCTTGTAGGTAAAGGAGTGGGAGAAGTTAATGACACAGTTACTAAAACGCCAGGTTTGTATCCCAGACCAGTCGCAGGTCCCGTCCCATGGCGAGCTCTCCCCGCATTCTGCCCGGCGGGGCGCTGGTGACGGTTTCCGAAGCCACCAGCCCACCCCCAAGTTCACGATTCGGTTCTTGCCAACGCCAGGGCCACGCCACTTCCTCTCGCTGTCACAGCCGTGGTCGGGGTAACCAGACGCACGGTTTCCTGCGAAGGTGCCCCGGGCATTCCATGGGCAGACAGGGACACGCCTTTGGCGCTCGCTGTGGTATAATGGAGAGCCTTCTAAAGAGGGTGGCCAGCCTGCCCCCCACGGGCGGGGAGGGAGTGAGGCACGGGGCCCGCGGGCTCGGGGAGGGGGGCGCCGTTCACAAGTGTAGCTCCGTGTTCTCCCACACGCCTCCAGAATCCAGGCGTCCGCGGCCTCCTGGGCTCTGAGCCAGCGCGTTGTGTTGTGTGCGGGGCCCGCCGAAGGCACCCACGGCCCATCAGAGACGCCCGTGCAGGTGCCCTGGGCAGGCATCCCTCCCTCCCCTCAGCCCCTCTCTGCCCTCTGTAGCGGGGGAAGATTTAAACAGGCGGTGTGTCCCATGGTCGTGTAAGTCAAGCTTTTACACAGAACAGATCCTCTGTGAGACGATCTCAGCCCGTGGTCGGCAAACTGCGGCTCCAGAGCCACAGGCGGCTCTTTGGCCCCTTGAGTGTGGCTCTTCCACAAAACACCACGGCCTGGGCCAGTCTATTTTGAAGAAGTGGCGTTAGAAGAAGTTTAAGTTTTAAAAAATGTGGCTCTCCAAAGAAATGTCAATCATTGCGCTGTTGGTATGTGGCTCCGTGGACTAAGGAGTGTGCCGGCCACTATCCTAGGGTCATAGGGCGCTTCCCCGGCATTTCCCTTCCTGGTCTTGGGCCGCGATCTTAGACCTGGTTCCTCCCCGGGGCCTCTGGGGCCAGGGCGTGAGGCCAGGGTTAGCAGGGCTGTGTCACACACGCCCTCCTCGGACGAGGCAGAGGTCCCACCAGGATGAAGGAATGCCCCCGTGTACACACAGGTGTAAAGACGACTTTAAGAAAACACTGGCCGTTCTATCCCGATGTTATTTCCAAACCCAGCGCCGAAGTCCACGCTCTTCGGCAGCCGTCCCTGCGCGGAGGCCGGGCTGTGGTTGTCAGTGTCTGGCTTGTTTCTGGTTGGAGAGGCTGAACTATCGGCTTCCTTTTTATTGGGGGGGAGGGGGTGCATGCCTGCTCATGGCCACCCTCACCTCACTCCCCCGGGCGGGGGGAGTGCGCAGCCACGGGGGTCTCCATGGAGGCGACGCCGTCGCCACGCCTCCGTGCTGCTGTGTTAGCCACCGGCCTCAGCGTCAGGTGACAGGACCCACAACACCGCCCCACGTGGCCGACGGTCACACCTAGAGACAGACAGGCCGCGCTCAGCCCCGGCCCCCGTGCCCTGCTCCTGGGCTCCGTCTCCACCTCCAAGGCCAGTTCCTCAGAGGGCTGCCATCAGACAGCCACTCCGAGGTGTGTCTCATCAGGGAGAGAGAGCATCGTGATATCACCTTGTTAATTCTTAAATGTTTTTATGGATGTCAGACAGGAGCGGGAGAGAGACAGAAACATCCAGGATGAGAGAGAACCATGGATCGGCTGCCTCCTGCACGCCCCACCCTGGGGATCGAACCCACAACCCGGGCAAGTGCCCCGACCAGGAATCGAACCGTGACCTCCTGGTTCCTAGGTCGACCATGACCTTCCTGGTTGGAAATGCGGAACACTCAGCATCAGACCGTGACCTTCCTGTCCCTCAGCCACGGAGCCTCACAGGCCGGGCTTGCTGTCATGTCACCGGCTGTTGATGTGAACACAGGAGATGCAGACGTGTGGCCGTGCACTGGGTCACGGACTGCGGCTGCGGAGGAGGAGGCAGCGATCGGTCCCTGCTCAGTGCCGCCTCCGCCTGCACCTGTTTCACTCCTCAGAGGTCGTGGCAGGGGTTGGTCTGCTCAGGCCGTGGCCGTGACCGTGACGCCCTTGTCCTGCTCAGGCCCCTGTGCTGCGGGCCAGGTCTGAGGGCGGCCTGTCCGGGGAGGCGGGGAACGGCGAGGGGACAGCGAGCGAGGCGGCCCAGGGCTCTGTCTCCGTGTCCTCGGTGTGCGTAGCCCTGAGCCAGGGACGGGTACACCTGGGCCCCGGGCCGGGTAAGGCCCGCAGAATCCTGTGGCCTGGCCCTGCCCAGCAGCAGGGCGAGGTAATTACACGTTTGGCCACACAGAGCAGTTCACGTGGAGGGGAGGGTTTGTGTGGCCCATGAACGGGGCCGTGAGTGTCCGAGTGGCCCTGGCAGAGCAGAGGCCTGCCCTGTGCTGTGTGGACGGTGCGTTCTGAGGGTCCACTCACCGAGGGTCTCGGTAATGACTCGGCGTGGGCCCCTCCGGCAGGAAGCCGGGGACGGGGCGGGATCTGGCCCAGCTTGCGGCAGCTGCCCCGAGGAAGGGGGGGCGTCTGAACTTATGAGAGCGGCGGTGTTTCGTACGCGTTTGCTGGCAGGGATGTGGAAAAGTGGTTTAATTTTCATAACAGTGGGGAAAAGAGAATGTTTCAATAATCATTGCCGGTTCTCCTGACCGAGGTGAACTTTAAAGTTTTAAAAGACGTTTGCCTTTTTTTCTGAATTATGTGTGTGTGTGTGTGTGTGTGTGTGTGTGTATACACATATAGATACATGCCGTATAAATAGATATATACATATATAGATAAATAGATGTATAGATGTATAGATTTATAGATATATATATAAATAGATATATAGATTTATAGATATATAGGTAAATAGATATATAGATTTATAGATAGATACATTTATATTGATAGATAAGTATATTTATATATATATAGATAAATACAATAGTATATAGATTTATAGATATATACATATATAGGTAAATAGATATATAGGTTTATAGATAGATAGACATATTTACAGATATATATATAAATAGATATATAGATTTATAGATACATAGGTAAATAGATATATAGATTTATAGATAGATACATTTATAGATAAGTATATTTATATATATATATATATAGATAAATAGTATATAGATTTATAGATATATATATACATATATAGGTAAATAGATATAAGGTTTATAGATAGATAGATGTATTTACAGATATATAGATAAATAGATATATGGATTTATAAATAAATAAATTTATAGATATATAGATTTATAAATAGATTTATAGATTTATGGATAGATATATAGATACAGATATGTGACACCATTGGGTCTAACTTCTTACCCGTGGTGGGATGTCCTCACACAGGGAAGAGAGGAGGGAGAGGGGAGGGAGGAGAGCGTGGCTCCATGTGTAGATAAAGACCTCAGGAAGCAGAGCCAGGCCCTCCCGAAGGGGTCTGGGCCTGAGCGGGGCTGTGAGACCCCCGGGGCTGGGAGGGCAGGGACCCGACCCCGTCACCATCAGCGTGGAGCTGGATGCTTCAAAACGTCAGCCGTGATTCCCGGGGCAGCTTAACACTCTTTCTATTCAGCCCGATGAGCTCTAACCACTGAGCAACCTCGACACACCCTCCACCTCCCCCAAAGTGGCAGGCACGGGCTGGCTGCTCCCAGCGTGCGCAACACCCCCCCCCGGCCCCCTCCCCGTGCACTTGGGTCTTACCCTGAGCGCAAAGACCCTGCCTCGGGCGGGCCTGGGGGTCGCCACCTCACCCTCGTGCGTGGCTCTGCACCCGCCTCCTGCTCGGCTGTCACCCCGTCCGCAGCTCCACGCGGCTCACCCCGTGTCTCGCCCGCAGTCCCCTCGGACGTGTTCTCCGTGGGCTCCGTGTGGCGGGGGCACTACGAGCACCTGGGGCAGAGGCAGCCGGCCACGCTGACGGTGGACAGCTTCAACGCCTCCCGCAGCCGCGTCAACGCCACCTTCGCCGCCGCCTCCCAGGTGGAGCTGCGGCTGACAGGTAGGCCCCGAGGTGAAGGACAGACGGGCCCACAGCACAGTGCTGGCTCCGGGCGGGGGTGAAGGACAGACAGACCCCACAGCACAGTGCTGGCTCCGGGCGGGGGTGACGGACAGACAGACCCCACAGCACAGTGCTGGCTCCGGGCGGGGGTGACGGACAAACAAACCCCACAGCACAGTGCTGGCTCCGGGGGCCTCCGCTCGGCTCAGCTCGGGGACCTGCGGGGAACGGAGAGGTCACACACCAGTCCGGCCGGTGTGGCCGTGGCTGAGCATCAACCCATGACCCAGGAGGCGAGGGTTCCACTCCCGGCCGGGGCACAGGCCCAGGCTGCGAGCTCCGTCCCCAGTGTGGGGCCTGCGGGAGGCAGCCGGTCCATGCTTCTCTCATCATGGATGCTTCTCTCTGTCCCTTCCTTCCTCTCTGAGATCAATAACAACTCCTTTTAAAATAACAATCACAGTTTCCTTTCTCTGGCTTGTCACCACCGAACCCCATCCTCCCCCCACCCCCCGGGGCGCCAGCCTGAGCCCCTGGCCGCACCCTGAGACAGCCCTGTGCTCTCCCCAGGCGTCTACAAGAAGGAGGAGGCCCACCTACTGCTCAGGGCCTTCCAGGCGAAGGGGCCTGCGGACCTGTTTGTCAGCAAGTCTGACGGCGACCCCTGGGGCCTGGACGGCTACGTGAGTGTCCCTGGGGTGGGGGGCGGGGGTACCGGGTCTCTGTGATGGCGGAGGGCGGGGGGCGGGGGGCGGGCTCTGAGTGTCGCTGACTGCAGAGGCGTGGCAGCCGGGGGACACGTCTGGGAGCCGTGAGGGGGGTCAGTGCTGAAAACCGGCCCTGCTCGCTTTGGGTTCAAAAGTAATGGAACTGAAGGCACTCGACCAGAACCACCGGGCGGCCTCGGCCCTCACTTCCCGCTGGAGGGCACTGCGTCCCCATGGAGATGCACAGGGCACAGGCCAGGCCCTGCTCACGGCCTCGCTCGCCCCGTGTGGCCGCCAAGCTCTCCAAGCCCTTCAGTGGCTGTGCAGAACGTTCTAGCAACCCATTCCAGACCAGCAGGGGCCGCTGCCGCCTCTCTGCACGTGAGCCATGGTGCCCCGTGCCGTCAGCTCGGGCACAGGCGCACCTGCCCCGCAGCCCTGGCCGTGCGTGGCAGGAGGCGGGCGTCCCGTCCGTGGGCGCAGCGGGGCCTGGGGGCTGTGCCCTCGGGAAGGTGTGGGACGAGGAGGAGGGTGCAGCCCACAGTGAGCGGGCGGTGTGGGCTGGGGTCACAGCGGGGTCCGAAGGGGAGCAGAAAGTTCCACCTGAGGAATCAGCCAAGGTGTCCGGCCTGTGAGCCCCGAGCCGAGAACGGCTGTTCCGGGAGGAGGGGGTCTCAGCCCCCTGCCTGTTCCTCCCGTCCGCCCCCAGGTCTCCTCGGGGCTCGAAAGAGGAGGGTTCACCTTCCAAGGTGACGTGCGGGGGGAAGACTTCGGCAAGTTCAAGCTCGAGAGGCAAGGTGAGCGGCCGGCCTCCCGGGGTGGGGGGTGGGGGGTGGACACGTTGGCCTGCATGGGGTTTCGCTGAGAAACGATGGAACGGCCAGAGGGACAGAACAGGATGGGGCCACGAGCAGGTGTGAGACGAGGGAGGGAAGCAAATGCACACCCCAGGGGTCCTCCACCTTCCTGAGGCCGGGACCTTTACCACAGCCCGCTCCTCCCGTGGGGGTGACCCCCAACCACACAGCTATTGTCGTGGCTGCTTCATAACTGTAACTCCGCTCCTGTTACGAATGGTAACGAAAGTGTCTGTGTTTGCCGATGGTCTTAGGCGACCCTCCGTCACAGTCACGACCCACAGGCTGAGAATTGCTAGCATGAGGACGTGTCCCTAAAATGCATCCCGCGTGTGTGAGCGTGAGCGTGTCCCTCTCTCCTCAGACGTCCTGAGCTCCGACCAGGACGCCGCGCACCGCCCCCCGGGCACCAGCAGTGGCTCTGTGGCGGCCGCCATCCTGGTCCCGTTCTTCGCACTCATCCTGTCAGGGTTCGCGTTCTACCTCTACAAACACAGGTGAGCCACGCGCCTGTGTGTGCCCAGGCGATCGCCCCCGCTCACACGAGCCGTGTGCTCCGGCACCGGGAACGCTCACGGTCTGTTCTGGAAGCCAGGGCCCGCTCACCTCTCCCTCTCCTCCCTCAGGACGAGACCGAAAGCTCAGTACAACGGCTACGCCGGCCACGAGAGCAGCAACGGGCAGGCCTCCTTCGAGAACCCCATGTATGACACGCACCTGAAGCCCACGGAGGCCAAGGCCGTGCGCTTCGACACGACACTGAACACGGTGTGCACCGTGGTATAGCCCCGCGCGGGCCTGGACCATAGCCATACCTTGGACGGGCAAGCCTGACGGTGCCGTGGCCTCCCCCGGCTTGGCCGCAGCCACCCTCCACCTCCCCTCCCGATCCAGCAGCGGGCTGTCCACGGAGCGTGCAAGAGTCCACGGAGCGTGCAAGAGTCCACGGAGCGTGCAGGAGTCCACGGAGCGTGCAGGTGTCCACAGAGTCCACAGAGCATGCAGGAGTCCTCAGAGCGTGCAGGTGTTCATGGAGCGTGCAGGTGTCCACGGAGCACACGGCTGTCCACAGAGTGTTCAAGTGTCCACAGAGCGTGTAGGTGTCCATGGAGCACATGGCTGTCCATGGAGTGTGCAGGTGTCCACGGAACACACAGCTGTCCACAGAGTGTGCGGGCTGTCCCTGGAGCATGCAGGTTTCCACGGAGCACTCGGCTGTCCATGGAGCGTGCAGGTGTCATGCAGCTGTCCACAGACCGTGCAGGTGTCCATGGAGCACACGGCTGTCCACTGAGTGTGCAGGAGTCCACAGAGGGTGCAGGTGTCCACGGAGCGTGCAGCTGTCCACAGAGCATGTAGGTGTCCACGGAGCGTGCAAGAGTCCACAGAGCGTGCAGCTGTCCACGGAGCACACAGCTGTCCACGGAGCGTGCAGGCGTCCACGAAACACACGGCTATCCACGGAGCATGCAGGTGTCCACAGAGTGTGCGGGCTGTCCCTGGAGCGTGCGAGTTTCCACGGAGCACGTTGGTATCCACGGAGCGTGCAGGTGTCTACAGATCATGTGAGTGTCCACAGAGCATGGAGAGTCTTCTGAGCCGGCCACCTGTCCCTTCATCCTGACAGCAGAGTCCCTTGTCCAGCTTTGCCTGCCTGGGGTCACGCCGCCCCCTGCACTCACTGCCTCCGACGCCCATGTCCGTGAGGCGGGAGCCATCCACCCACCTGGGCCCTGGACACAGCCTCCGGGCGGCGGCACCACATGTGAGGACTCGGCAAAACAGCTCTGACGGAGACACTTCCCAGCGCTGCACATGCCTGCACACGCCTGCACACGCCCCGCCGTCCTTCCGGCCTCCTGCCGCCGGGCCCAGCTGCTCCGTGTCCCCGGGGCCGTCCTGTTGCAGAATGTTTGATGCACAATTTTTGCACTAGTGTGTGATGGATGACTGAGGTTCTGGTAAAAACACACTATTCACAGGGTCTGTACACCCCTTGTACATACGCACCCTCATCTCGAAGCTGATATCGCCCTCGGGTGAGTGGGTGTGAGCGGGAAGGGGAGTCCCAGCCGGGCACAGGCGCGGGGACGAGGGGGAGGGAGGCGGTGCTGCTGCTCGAGCCGCAGCCGAGGGGTCTGAGCACACGAGGCGTCTATTCCCCACGCTTTCCCCGCCATCGCCGCCCAGGCGTGTCCACAGCGGGACGGCACGCTGTGCGCCTGAGCGTGTGCGAGCAGCCCTCCATCTCGGCGGCTCGCAGGGCGTGGCTGGGGCTCCGGGACCGTCTCCCCGCACCGCGGTCCTCTGTGCCCCGCCATGGTGCAGTGAGGACAGGACGCCCCTGTGCAGGCAGAGGGCCTGGAGCTCACCCCGCCCCCACGGTGCCGTCCCCGCTCAGCTTGTCTTCCTCTCACGCTGTCCGGGGGAGGCGTCCGGGTTCCGCTCACGCTGTCCGGGGGAGGCGTCCGGGTTCCGCTCACGCTGCCCGGGGGAGGCGTCAGGGCTGCCGGGTGTGAGCTCAGTCGTGGTAACGGACAGGCGCTGCACGAAGGAAGGAAGGAGGGGACCCCGGTGGGCACAGCCAGAACGAGGGCCTGGCGGTGCGGCCGTGAGCACGGACGCCACCGGCCTCCAGGAAAGCCATGCCCTGTCCGCGCACGCCAGGGGCACACGCTCTGCAGAGGGAGTCTTGTTCGTCATTGCGCTCTGACGGCCCTTCCACACGTGTCTGGCTTCCCTCTGCCGGCACAGCCGCCTCCCCGGGGGCGGCACTCACACCTCCTTCCGTCCCGCCCGTCGGTGTGTCCGCTGCCCGTGAAAGGCAGGGCCTCGCCCAACAGGAAGACAAACAGTCCCGGCGGGCTCACAGGGCGACCCCCTGTTCCCAGGCGCCTCCCAAGCCAAGCACGTGCCCGTCTGTCCCCCGGGGCGCGCCCTCCGGCTCCGTGGCCCCCGCAGCCCCCGCAGCCCCCGCTGTCCTGCTGAATCTCCCCGTCTCTCCGCCACCGACTGCAGGTGGAGCTCGGCGCCGCACCCCGGAGCTCACACCCCTTCCCCGCCTCAGGCCCGAGGTCGGCCAGGCCAGGCCCCGGCACACGGGGTGTGCGGGCACAGGGTCCCCCCACAGCTTAGGTGTATATATCACACGCGCACACACACACGTGTACACGCCTGCGTGAGTCATTCAAGCCAGGAGCAGGTCCCCGGCCTCAGAGCCCAAACGTGCGTCTGTCCCCCCATTTCTGCCCTCAGGACACAGGCCAGGTCCCCCCAACGCCAACGTCAGACGAGGCGTCGCCCGGGAGGGGGTCTGGAGCCTGCTCCGCAGACAGGGTCACTCCCGGAGCGGGCTCTCCTCGGAACGTGCTAGAAGGCGGCCCCAGCCTGCGGGGACCTGCAGGGCGCCCACGCTCACACCGGTCACGTGCTTCAGGCGCTTCCACGCTGCTGCTTGGCCCGCACCTGCCTTTCCTCAGGCTAGCTGCAATAATCCCTCTCCTGCGAACGCCCGAGGGCCACGGAGCTCCGCGCGAGCAGCCGCCACCTCCCGTCCGACATCTCACATGCTGCTGACATGCGTTAGGTGCAAAAGACCTTTTTGTACAGAGATCTATTTTTTATGAAGAATTTGTAAAATTATTAAATATGCTGTAATTTTTTGATTAATGTAGGTAAATTGTTAAAAAAAATATATAAAAATAAATGTTTTTACAACACAAAACTGTAATTTTCCCAATAATGTACATTGTTCTATCTCTAGCAGAGTTTTCAGTTCCAGCCCATGAGTTACGATCACCGTGGCCTGTTAAAACCAACAGTATCTTTTTTTTTTGTCACAAAAAAAAATTATAAAGAGAGTGTAATATAGCCTGTGCAATGCCACCTATCTTTAAAGCAAATCAGATTCTAATTAAATATTTAATTTTACATTTCTATCTCTGGTGTGACTTCATCCCAGCTTTCTCCCTGGGTGGGGGGTGGGGGGTGGGGGTGGGGGTGGGGAGCAGGACTCTCCCCTGGGTGGAGGTGGGAGTGCTGGAGGGGAGCAGGTCTCTCCCCTGGGTGGAGAGTGGGGGGTGGGGATAGGGGAGGGGAGCAGGACTCTCCCCTGGGTGGGGGTGGAGGTGGGAGTGCCAGAAGGGAGCAGGACTCTCCCCTGGGTGGGGGGTGGGGGTGGGGATAGGGGAGGGGAGCAGGTCTCTCCCCTAGGTGGGGGGTGGGGGGTGGGGATAGGGGAGGGGAGCAGGACTCTCCCCTGGGTGGGGGGTGGGGGGTGGGGATAGGGGAGGGGAGCAGGTCTCTCCCCTGGGTGCAGAGTGGGGGTGGGGAGTGCCGGAGGGGAGCAGGTCTCTCCCCTGGGTGCAGGGTGGGGGTGGGGAGTGCCAGAGGGGAGCAGGGGGGGAGGCTGGCTGCTCCGGGGACAGGAGCACGTGGTCAGGATGACCAGCCCGCGGCCGGGAGGAGAGGTGCACAGGGGCCCTCGAAGGTGGAGCCCTGGGTGGTTGTGCCTTCGGGTCAGTGAGGTTCGGGTCCCTCCCCGCAGAGCCCTGGCCTCGTTTCCTGTAATAAAACGTGACCTCTGTGACCCCTGTGCACTGAAACCGGCCTGAGGAGGCTCCTGTGACGGCGTCGCCCTCAGTCCAGGAGGCCCAGGACGGGCCGGGTCAGGCTCTCCGCTCCGGTGCCACCCTCCGCCCGGCTTGGGGAGGTGTCCGTCCTGCCCGGGGGCATGTCCCGCCCTCAGCAGTGGGAGGCCTGCTCCGTTCTCCGGGCCCAGAGGCCACCGCGGGAGCAGCCGGGGAAAAAGCCCCAGGCAGCTCTGCTGACCAGCCGCCCGGTGAGGCCCTACTGTGCGCGTCACTCTGGAGGGGTGCTGCCTCCACAGAGGCCCGGGCACAGGAGGGTCCCATCATCACGGGCAGGTGACTGAGCAGGAGCTCAGGGACGTTCCTCAGCGGACCCCGAGCACCCCTCACCCACAGCCAGAGGTCCTTATCCTAACCTGAACCCTAAAGTCTACACCTAATCTCGACTCTAACCCCAATCTTTACACTAACCCTAATCCTAATAACCATAAATCTTAACCCTAACCCTAACTCTAATGCTAAAACCTAAACCTCATCCTAACCTTAAACAAAAATCCTAACCCTAAACATAAATTCTAACCCTAACCTTAATCCGAATGCGGAACCATAAACATAAACCCAAACCTGCCAAAGCCAGTTTGGCTCAGTGGATAGAGCGTCGGCCTGCGGACTGAAAGGTCCCAGGTTCGATTCCGGTCAAGGGCATGTGCCTTGGTTGCGGGCACATCCCCAGTGGGGGGTGTGAAAGAGGCAGCTGGTCGATGTTTCTCTCTCATCGATGTTTCTAGCTCTCTATCCCTCTCCCTTCCTCTCTGTAAAAAATCAATAAAATATATATATTTTTTTAAAACCTAAAGCTAACCCTAACCCTTTCCCCTTTGCTATGGGTGCATCTTATCCTTCGAAAACGTCCGGGCCCCTGGCCTGGAGCCTCACAGGCTTCTGGACCTGGGAGTGCGGCTCGACCCCCTCCAGGGGTGTGGAGAACCTGCTGCACACGCCCCTCCGGTCGATGCAGAGAGCTCAGAGCACGTGCGGCAGGGCCCAGGCCCCGAAGTCACAGCCCGGGGGGCGGGGGCCGGGGGGGGGGGGGGGCAGCGCCCAGGAACTGCCCCCGCAGTCCAGCCACGGCCGTCCGCGCTCGCCCGGGGGGCTCAGCAGGGGGCGCCCCGACGGAGCCGTTCCTGGAGCTGCAGCTCAAATGGCCCACTTCTTCCTAAGCCGGGGCCTCCTAGCAAACGGCCACGTCCCTGGCCACGTCCCTGGGCAGCAACACTAACACTCCACGGCTCCTGGCTGCCCCTGCAAACCGAGCCGCCAGCTCCTGGTCCTGGAGACACAGACCGATGCTTCGGGCACCCGTGTGCCCCCGGTGACCTTGCGTGCCCCCAGCTGACCCCGCATGCCGCCAGCTGACCTTGCGTGCCCCCAGCTGACCCAGTGTGCTTCCAGCTGACCCCGTGTGCTCCCAGGGGCCATTCCATGTTCCGCCAGGTGACCCCGCATGCCCCCAGCTGACCCCGTGTGCCCCCAGCTGACCTCGCATGCCCCCAGGTGACCCCGCGTGCCTCCAGGGGCTGTTCACGTGCCAGGGGCCGTTCACGTGTTCTGCGTGTCGCCTGGCCCCACCAGAGCGGGTGTCCAGGGAGGGCTCCGCTGAGCACAGACCAGGCCCTCCACGGCTGCCCTGCCTCCGCCTGCACCGGCTGTGCGCCCGCTCAGCCGCACCCCCACGCCCCGGGAGGAGAGAAGGCCACAGCCCCAGCGTCCACAAAAGCTGCCTCCCGCCCACGGCCCTCGGGGCTCCATCCCCCTCACTGGCTGGCATCAGGCCTCCAGCCCACGGCGGCCACGGACACGGAGGGGAAGACAGCCCACAGGCTCGCCGGCCAGGGAGACGGGCATTTGTGAGGAGAGCAAAGCCGAGCGAGGGCCTCCTGGAACACTGTCCCCTTTGAGGGGAAAGGAATGGCCGGTTCCCCTCGGAATGGGAGCCAGACCCTGAGCCCAGCCACGGGAGGGCTCTGCCCCCTCAGCTGCCCTGCGTCCCCGCAGGTCTCTCTGCAGCCTCACTCCCTCTCACCCCCCTTTCTTCTACTTTAATATATTTTTTAAATTAATTTCAGAGAGGAAGGGAGAGGGAGAGAGAAACATCCGTGCTGAGAGAGAATCACGGGTCAGCTGCTTCCTACTCGCCCCACGCTGAGGATGGAGCCCACCACCCGGGCCTGTGCCCTGACCGGGAATCCAACCGGGACCTCCTGGTTCCTAGGTCGATGCTCAGCCGCGGAGCCACGCCAGCCAGGCCCAATTTTTGTTGTTGTTGTTAATTTTTTTGGCTTCAGGACAAACAAGACATAGGAAAATACTTTTTATTGTTGGCAGGAGTGCAGCTCCCTTCACCCATTCCAGGAACCCACATGCTTACTAACTTTCAGGTAGGGCCGTGTCCTCAGAGAGACACAGAGGAGCCTGTGCAGGGAGATGACTGACGCTGGAGTCCCCTTTTCATTTACTAAGGTTCCGAGGGATGTGCGTGTGTGTGTGTGCACACATGTATGTCCTCGTATGTATGCCCATGTGTGTGTGTTCCTGTGTGTGCGCTCCTGTGTGTGTGTGTGTGTGTGTGTGTGTGTGTGTGTGTGTGTAGGCCCGAGCAGATGCTTTGGGGGGAGGTGGAAGCGCTGTGGGGATCTCTGTCCACATGACCCACCCTGTGTCAGCTCCCAGCCCTTACCGCTCAGACCGCCGCAGGGCAGCGGAGACGGAACCACCACGGAGCCCGGTGTGCTCAGGGGCTGCGAGCCCGCGGGCTGGTGTCGAACGCCAGGTCGGTCGCCGGGTCCTCTCTCTCTCATCGCTGCACGTGACACCAGGTCTACGGACAAACCTGAAATAAGAGTTAAACATTAGCCCTCAGCTTCAGGTCTCCGTGTCCATTTTATCCACGTGCCCACTGGCCGTCTTTGAAAGAGAACCCAGCATGTGGTGGTGCCTCTTCGCCCTGTTCACCTTCCGACACGCAGCGGGCCCTCTGCACGGACAGGGCTGGCCGAGGAGTGTGTGAGCGTGGAGGGGACATGCATGGAGCGTGCTTGCACCCGGGGCTGACCCTGCGAGCGGAGGGACACGGCGCGTCCTGAGCGAACAGGACACAGCGCAGGCGGCACAGGCAGGCCGGTGAGAAAGGCACTGCTTCCCGCCGGAGGCTGCGGGCAGGGCGGCCGACACCGGCTCATGGGGGCCACTGGGCGTCAGTGACCAGAACCTGCTGGTGTGGCCTGGCCTGCCAGCAGCAAAGACAAAAGCAAATCCCAAAGAATCAGTCTGGAGGAAAGTCAGTGCACATGGGTCCATGGACGCAGAGCAAAAAGAAATACAATTATATTGGCGAGGAGAACAGGGTCAGCTCTTCACAACAAAACTGGGGAGACAGCCACGCAGCCCTGGGCGTGGGGTTCGAGCAGCCCCGTGGCAGCCGTGGCGGCAGGGAGCCAGCCAATCCAGTGGCTACGGCGTTTTTATTTCCTACCTAATGTCCTGTTGGGTTTGCTGTGATCGAGTTTGAACAATGAAAATGGGAGAATAAAATTTAGAAAAGCCGTTTAAGAGGCGGGAAATGATCGTCGTTGGGTAATTACTGAGAACGCAGTTCCTTATCGAGGCCTCGCCCGCCAGCCTGATTGATGTACATGCCCTTGACCAGAATCGAACCCGGGACCTTTCAGTCTGCAGGCTGACGCTATATCCACTGAGCCACACCAGTTTCAGCTCTGTCAAAACTTTGAATGTACTCCAAGTAGTTGAAATTCCTATCTGTGAATGGCAGAGTGTTTTTTTCTATGGAGAAAGAAAGAGTCTACAGTAATGATTATATAGATTATGTGTTTCTTAGTCATTATGGAGATAACTTCAAATGGGTAAACATCAACAACAAAAAATAATAGTTTAAAACGTCACAATAGAATGCCGTAAAAAATTAACCAATGCAAATGAATAGTTTTGGAAATGTCTAATTAAGCAAATACCTAAAATATAAACCAGCTAATAGTCTAGAACATGCTTAATTATCTATTTCAGTTTAAGATCAATTAGCTATGGATAATTTAACAGCAGTTGTTATCATATGTAAAATTTTAAATGAGATGTAGAAGATATATTATCATTTAAATTTGTCTGTGATTTCTTTTCTAAATTTAATACTGCTGTAAAAGAAATGATACAGATACATTTTCTAAATATATCCTTTTTAATTTTTTATTTATTTAATTTATTGAGGATATATATATATATATATATATATGTATATATATATAACCCTAATATGCAAATAGACTGAATGGCGGAACAACTGGCCGCTATGGCATGCACTAACCACCAGGGGCCGCACGTGGACCATGGCAGGCATCAGCAGCAGGCGGCAGAGCACAGAACATGGTGGGCTTCGGCTGCGGCAGGATGGTAGAGCAGGTGAGCATGGACACCAGAGTAAGGTGAGGCACCAGTTGCTGTCATCGGGGTGAGCCTCTGGTGGTCACTGAAAATTCTTTGCTTCTGTGTGCCAGGGTCCTGCCAGGCACTTGCACCCGCTGCCACCCCGATCACTCAGCACCATCTGCAGGTACGAGCTGAGGCTGCTGGTCTCCAGTGCCCCTCAGGGCTTCTCCACCTCCCCCTGCTCCTGAGGGGCCATTGGGGCAGCAGCCACCGCTCACACCGCTGATGGAGCTGGCCCCAGTGGCTCTGGGCTGTCAGTGGGTGAGAGTGGCGGTGGTGGGAGCAGGGTTGCCAGCAGGCATGGAACAAGGGCCACAGCAGGAGGGGCCAGGCAGGGGTGTGGAGGATGGGCCAAGACCTGCCCCTGTGCCCACCACAGCCTCTCGGTTCTTTCAAGGTGCACGAATTCATGCACTGGGCCTCTAGCTGGTTAATAAAATTATGTAGGTTTTAGTTATATATGATAATTTGATAGTGCATAATTTTTATATTATGTTCTGTGTTCACTACTCCAAGTCAAGTCTCCTCCATCACCATCAGCCTCCTTCACCTTCTTCTACCTCCTGCCCCCTTTCCCCCGGTAATCACAGCACTGTTGTCTGTGTCTATGAGTTTTTATCTTAATCCCTTCACCTTTTCACCCCTACCTCCCAACCACCCTTCCCTCTGACAGCTGCCAGCCTGTTCTCCAGGTCTATGAGTCTGTCTCCTTTTGTTCATGAGTTTATTCTGCTCATTAGAATCCACAGATAAGTGAAATCGTATGGCCCTTGTCTTTCCCTGGCTGACTTATTTCACTTAGCATAATGACACTCTCTCATTTCCGTCGATTGTTGTCTCCTTGTTCTGCATGCTAAACCCAGTGGAAACGGAAATCTCTTCACAGCCAACTCAGTGGCACTCACTCAACCAGAGATGTAGAGAGTGGGTATCTTCCCCATGAATTTTTAATATTTTAAACTCCTTGTCCTACAGCTTCTGTGCAGAGGGAAGTAATTTATACATGCAAATTACCTCTTCCACATTCTGCATTCACAGGGGAGCAAGGGAATGGGTTGTTATCAGTACATTTAACTTTAACGTAACTGTGATGGGCATTTGTGGTCTTTTCATGGGATGGATTTCAAGTTTCCTAATAGAATAAAATGATATCAATAATAATGAGTATCACTTTATTTTTGAAAAATTATTATTGAACGAAAAAAAACATACATATCTAAAAGGGTCCATGTAGCTCGGGGGTGGTCAGGTATTAGCAGCAGCAGGTGATTTTACACCAAGTTCAGTCTCACAAGGTGAGAGGAGACACTGCCCCATCCCGGTGACCTCACCTGTGGAACCTCCAACTCTTTTCAGATGGAAAATTTTAATCATGTCTGTTTCCTGAATCAACAATCAAGCAGCCACTAAGAAAACAGGGTTTCACATATGTATTTAAACACTGAGAAGCCAGATGATGATGATCTCTGAACGCATAATGATCTGGCCACTCAGTGTGTGTGTGTGTGTATTATATATAATATTATATATATATATATATATATATATATATATATATATATATATATATAGCCCAGTGCATGAATTCATTCAGGGTTGGGGTCCAGCTAGTCTGGCCAGGGGGAGGGGACATGAGTGGTTCTGGTCTCCTGATCAAGGGGGACAATTTGCATATTAGCCTTTTATTATATAGGATATATATATATATAAAACGAGTGGGGGGGGGTGTGAAGGAGTTGAGAAAAAGGAAACTCCATTTCCTGAAAACAATATGAGGGTACCCGATCAAACAGCACAGTGCATGCTAAGGAGGAAATATTACTCTTCAGTATGGATTTGACTAGAGGCTAACGCATGAAATTCCTGCATGGGTAGGGTCCCTGGGCCTGGCCAGCAATCAGGGCTGATCTGTGGGTGACTGGCGGGGCCCCTCTGGCACCCGCCTGGGCCAGCCTGGTGCCCCTCCTTGGCCAGCCCCTCCACCCGCCGCTGCCCGCCTTTCTCTGTGGAGTGACTGGCGGTGCAATTAGGGGGCCCCTCCTGGCATCCACCTTGGCTGGCCTGGGGCAGCTTCTGTGTTGTACATCTGCCCCCTGATGGTCAGTGTGTGTCATAATGACTAGTTGTTCCACTGTTCAGTCAATTTGCATATTAGGCTTTTATTATATAGAACTAGAGGCCTGGTGCATGAAATTCGTGCATGGGGGGTGTACCTCAGCCTGGCCTGCACCCTCTCCAGGCCTAAACCAGCAGTTGGACATCCTTCTCACAATCCAGGACCACTGGCTCTTAACCACTAACCTAACTGCCTGCCTAATGCCCCTAACTGTCCGCCCCTGCCAGCCTGGTCACTCCAAATGTCCCTCCCCTGCCAGCCTGATCGCCCCCAACTGCTGTCCCCTGCAGCCTGATCGCCCATAACTGCCTCTGCCTCAGTCCTACCACCATGGCTTTGCCCAGAAGGAAGTCAGACATCCAGAAGATGGCCGGGTGACCCGGTCTAATTAGCATATTACCCTTTTATTAGTATGGATAGATTATATAGGATAGAATCGCTTAAATGGGGTGAGGAAGTCTTTTCCAGCAGGAGGAGATGCTTTTGGCAGACAATAACACATAACCCTTATACCTGGACTGAGAGCCAGCCATGTGCACTATACTGCCAAACAAGTTATTAAAAAATTAAACCGCTTTCTTACACCTTACACCAAAACAACTTTGTCCTTAAAACCCCTCCTTAGCCCTCACCTTAGGTTCTGCCTTTGCAATTCACACAGATTAGGTTCTGACTGATCAGTTTCTATGCCAGTCAGCATCAAAGCTTCACCTCCTAGGTAGCCATTGGCTCCTCGCAGTTCACCCAGATTTGGTTCTGATTGGTCGGTTTCTATGCCAGTCAGCATCAAAAGCTCCGCCTCCTAGGCAGCTGTTTGCAGCTGTTATGAGCTGGTCACTCCTCTTTCACCAAGTGAGGGCTGGATGATCTCTGCTATGGAAGTCACAGGGCAGAGACTGCTTCCCTGTGGGTACTACTGAGCCAGGACTCCCACCTCAAAGGTCAGCTTGTGGTCTTGTCTGCCGGAAGCTGACAATGTCTGGTCCGTGAAAGGGGTTCAGGGGCCCCGCCCCTGGTGTGTCCATGTTCTCTGTGGATCTGCGAGTCCTGTGCAGGGCCCGTGTACATCAGGATGAAATTTAGCTTGTGATTATCTCTGACTCCTTCAACGGCTTCCATATGTTAAGATCTGGGCTGGTGCTTACCTCGTAAGAACATGTGTTTTTAAAAGAAGATACACGAATGCAATGCCTAACCCCAATGGCATCCCATTCAGGTATCCTTTTCCAAATGGCAGCTGTAGATTGACGGGATTCCTGCAGTGTTACATGTGAGTCCATGTCTTTCATTGTAAGACACAATGCCAATCTCCTCTAGAGTGCAATGCCAAGGTAAGACCCAGTGGGCACCGTCAGCTCTCCTTTGATCCACATGGACACAAACCCACGATGCACTGTCACCTTAAAATTAGAATCAGCATCTCCAGCATCTCACTCTCCAAGAGTGAGGGAGTCTTTTAGACACAATAAGTCTGCTTTGAGCCTCACGGACTGGTTGGCATGTGCCTGGGAGATGACCAAAATGGGGGTGACATGGCTTTAGGGGCATTTTAAGCCGATCATGTGAGCTGCGTACCCACGAGACACGGAATAGTGTTTTAACTGATAGGCACACCTTTGTTTGTTTCCAGTTCTTTCTATTTGGATCCAGCACAGAACCTGGGTCAGCCCAAAGGTCAGGAAGACAGTAACTGAAATGCGATTGGGGGGCAGGGCCCGCGCCTGCCTCCCCTGCCCCGGGGAGTGTGCCAAGACCCCAGTGCTCACACGGCCGGGGCGGACTGCAGTTCTAAGGGAAGAGGAAACCGGTGTGGCCCGCACATCACACAGCATTTAGAAAACAGATGAGTTTTCTTCTCCTGGTGATTCTTACAGGCAGGAGTATGTGGCATTTATCTTTCACCGGCTGGCTTATTTCACTTGGCATAACGCTCTCCAGTTCCACGTGCTCTCGCTCATTTGTGGAATATAAAGAACATTATCAACTGATGAGCAAAAATAGATACAGAGGCAAAGAAGCACCGAACAGACTACCAAACTATAGCAGGAAGGCAGGGGAGGGCTTGGGGGGAGGAGTAAGAGATCAACCGAAGGACGTGTGTGCGTGCATATAAGCACAACCAAAGGACGCAAGACACTGGAGGTGGGGGTGAGGGCATGTACCAGGGGCTAGGGGAGGCTGGGGGAGGTCAATAGGGAGGAAAGGAGACATATGTACTACTACTTGTAATACTTTAAACAATAAAATAAAATTTAAAAAATAAATAAATGAAGTTAGGAGTATACACAGGAGCGGTGAGTCAGCTAATGGCCATCAAAGGTCAGTTTTCGTCCGGGAACGTGGTGTCCTTCCACTGAAACAGGCCAGAGCCTGGTTGCCAAAGCCCATCGGACAGAAACAGGTCTGTCAGCGCTGTGGGCACCTTTCATCTCTGCTGGGAATTGAATTAACTCAGAGTTTTCCCTTTCTCTTATTTAACTTTCCCCCCACTTGTATTTCTCAGACCCTGAGCAAAGTCTTTCATCTGCAAATCCATAGGCCAGCCTCCTTAAAATGCACAGCGCCAGATCTGAATATCCGTTTGGGCAGATATTTCTAAACTCTCCTCTGTTCAATGTCATTTGAATTCTTCTCAAATAAGTTCAAAGAAGTTTTGGAACACACAGTATGCTTAGAGTTGGAGGAACTACAGTTTTGAAGTCTCATAACCATTAAATGGGCCACATACATGACATGAACAGATGGGATGTGACCAGGAACAGTTTGTAAGGACCTGAACGTTGCCACGCTAGCCAAGGAGACTTGGCTATGGAACATTTAGGCACTGACTACATTTGTCGAGTCTGAAATTGCCCACCCACACCATCCGATCCAATTCCACGAATCATCCCTCAGGACCCAAAGGGGTAGTTCCAGGACCCCCACAGATAACAAAATCCGGGTGCTCACGTCCCTTCTGCATATAAAGAGTGTGATGTTTGCATAGGGGACCCCATGTGCTCCTGTTTGCTTTAGGTTATTCTCACGTTACTTATCACACCCAGCAACGCACATGCTCTGTGATAGTTGTCGTACAGTATTGCTTAGGGGCCAACTTTCTGGAATTATTTCTTTAAATACTTTTGATCCACAGTTAGTTGAATCTATGGATTTGGAACAACAAATATGAAAGCCTAATAGAGTATAAATTTATTTTACTCTATTCCATTCTATTGCATGCAATTCCACTCATCCATTCTATTCTATCCATTCCATCCATCCCACTCCCTCCATCCCACTCCATCCATTCCATCCCTTACACTCCATCCCACTCCCTCCATCCCACTCCATCCATCTACTTCCTCCATCCACTCCCTCTCTCCCACTCCCTCTCCCCCACTTCCTCCATCCCACTCTCTCCATCCCACTCTATCCATTCCATCCTACTCACTCCATCCACTTATCCCTTTCATCCCACTCCATCCATCCACTCCCTCTCTTCCATTCCATCCATTTCATTATCTACATCCAACCCACTCCATTCCGTTCCATCCATTTCATTCCATTCCACTCATTCCACTCCAT
The DNA here is from genome assembly GCF_014108245.1 of Pipistrellus kuhlii. Taxonomy (NCBI): domain Eukaryota; kingdom Metazoa; phylum Chordata; class Mammalia; order Chiroptera; family Vespertilionidae; genus Pipistrellus; species Pipistrellus kuhlii. Next base: position 1,033,902 of record NW_023425582.1, read on the forward strand.
CCATTCCATTCCACCTCGCCCTACCCAACTTACAGGTGCTCGGTGTGTTCAAGGGAAGGTGCTTGGAATTGTAGGAAGCATGGTGATTATAGCACCAGCTGTGAGAAGTACACATTCTCACATTTCTCATGGTTAGGGCATTCTAAACAGATTCTACCAAGGCCTGGCTAAGGTCCTGCTCACAGAAGATATTGCAGACAGTACAAATTTGCCTCCCTCAACGTATATGCTTATATCCCAGGAGGATGGGCCTTGAGGCCACAGGACACCCTAAAGAGCTGTAAACTCAGAGACGTAGGTCGTGTCCCCCCTAATAAACATCCTTTATGTTCCAAAGGGACTCCACCAATACAGTGTCTTCTTCTGTGAGGTGCCTGTGCCTCTGGCCTAATCCAGATGCTTTTACTCCTAAACCCTACGGGCAGGTGTAAGCACTGGGGTGGGGGAGGGGAAGGGGGAGAGGACAATGCAATTGAGAAGGTGGTCAGAGTCCCTCTTTATTTCCTTTCAAATCCTTCCTGTTGCCCCTTTTCCTCGAGGCTGGGTGCCTCCCAGGCAGAGGGTCAGGCTTCCCATGAAGCTTTGGAGTGTCTTCCAGGAATGTTCTAGCACAAAAGAAAGTAACTACCCAGCGTGTGTGCCTCCGCTTTGTGTTTATCTCGTAAGCACAGGAGACATTAAGGCTCAGGGACATTTGGCTGGGATTCCCGTCCCATAATTTATAGGAGTAATTTTCTCCTTTTCAGCCCTCGTAAGCGGGTTGCCTTTATTTTACCGCCTCTCTATCCATAACGACATTATAGCTGCTTTACATTCTCCTCCTGCTCCCAACGTGAGACATCCTTTCCGTGGACACGGATGTGTGGCATGTGAGCCATGGAGCCTGTCCGTGGCTGGTCCGCCACGTGGGCCTGTGTGCATGGGGAAGGGGTGCCACTGGACCAATGCCAAGAGGAGCAGAACCGGGGTTCACCCTGAAGCACCCTGTCATCCTGTATGCAAACAGGAGGGACACTCCTTAGCAGCAGACTGGCTTTGCAAATGAGCATGCTAATTCAATCGCTCTGCTGGACAGGAGCCTTCGGAATTAAAAATGCTAATGACCCACTTGGAAAGAAAAACAAATCAATTTTGCTTCGGTGTGTTTGTTTGCGAGTGCTGCTTGTCTCGTGACCCTTGACTGACCCATGAGCCGGGGCCCTCCGCGGGGAATCTGAGGCGGGCAGAGCACGTGGCCGGTCCCTGGGATGACCGACTGAAGGACGGGTCTGGGAGCTCCGACCAAGAACAAATACTATTAGGAGGGTAGCGCCCGGCCGGTGTGGCTCAGGGTTAAACAGAAAGCTATGAAGCAGGTCAGGGTTCCATTCCCGGTCAGGGCACAGGCCCCGGTTGCGGGCTCGATCCCCAGTAGGGGGCGTGCATGAGGCAGCTGATCCATGATTGTCTCTCATCATTGATGTTTCTCTTTCTCTCTCTCTCTCTCTCTGTCTGTCTCTCTCTCTCCTCCCTCCCTCCCTCCCTCTCTGAAATCAGTAAGGCCCTTTTTAAAAAGTGTGTGGTGAATCTTCCCAAGGCCCATGATCTTACCCGTGTAGGTCTCTAGGGCAATGGCTTCCCAGGTTGGAGAGAGGACCCTCTCCAGAGGAGGAAGCACGCCTTTCTCGGGACCTGCGGTAAACATAACGATGGTGGAGGACCGGCCAGACTGCAGGGCGTGGCTGGGTGGCGGGGCGGGGGCAGGGGAGGGGGTGCCTATGGGGCACAAGTCAGGTCACCTTGGGTTTTCCTTCCTTAGCCGCCTCCTCAGGACCCAGAGAACTTTCCAGACAGGAAACGCGCCCACGGAAGGAGCAAAGGGAGCGCACAGGCCTCGGAGGACACCACCTGGACGCAGCCTCAGAGGACCCAGAGCCTGGCACGCAGACAGTCATGGCTCACAGGCCACGGACATCCACCACGCAGCCTGCAGATGTCAGAGACAGTCCCCTCCCCCCCGTGCCACTTAGTCACATGGGCATACACGTGAGGGGATGCCCACGGGGACATGCCATGGCAGCTGGGAGCCCTGAAGATGGTGGGCAATTAGGGGATGGGGTGAGCTGTGGGCTATTCCGGGACACAGTGAATGCTGACAGCACAGCAGGAGACAGAACATCCTCAGCCACAGCGGACATGTCAACGCCAGACCCACGGAGGCACGGCGAGCACACGTGTGCATACAGCTGTGGGTCTGAACAGCTCTGTGCACCGCCTGGTTGCTATAGCATGATGCATGGACACACATACACGTGCCATGGGCCACCCCCAGTGCTGACAGAATTCAAATCCATTTCCAATGCTCTTAGAGAATCTCTGATCCTCTCCCCTGTGTTGGTCCAGGAGACCATCCCCAGTGCCCGGGACTGCGGTCACTCAGACCGCGGTCTCCGAGGAATGGGGTCCAAGCAGACACCGGCACGGCCGGGGAGCAGAGAGCACCCCAGCTCGGAGAGGAAGCGCGCGTTTAAAATCACCCTCCTGACACCTCACGGCCAAGTTCAGAACACAACAGCGTGTTAAATACATGGGAATGAGATTCCCGACCACCTGCCGTGTGTGGCTGACATGAAGTAACCCTCAGGGGCTTTCACAGTGAACCAGGAGAAGCCAGCAGACCCCACGAACAAGGCTCCCCGTCCACCTGAGACTCAGAAAAACGGCAGCGAACACACCGCCCTGCACCACGCACGAGGGGGAGGGCAGGGGAGCAGCCCAGGGCGGGAGGAGCCAAGGGCCGGGGCCACCCTGCGACCACGCACAGGGCTGCCTGAGGCCGCACTCCCTGCCCTACCGTCCTGACCCCTGGCCGGAGGGGTGGGGCACCGGCTCCCAGCAGAGAGCATGGTGCCTGGGGCCCCAGCGCTGCTCCGCGGCCGGAAGGGCAGAGCTGTGTCCTGGGTGTGGCGGGTCAGGCATTGTGCGAAGGCTCACTTTCGCAGACAAGCCTGGCGAGGTGGGCCCGTCCCTCCTGTGCAGGTGACAGCAGAGACCTGCGCACACCTCATCCACAGTCACATGACTAAGAGAAGCAGAGCCACCTGTTAACCTTCACAGTCCCTCCCTGTGGCCGTGCACGTGGCTGCTCCTGTCTGACGCCTTCCTGCGCTGTCTGGGCCAGTTACGTTTTCCCTCCTCCGTCGTCAGTACACGTTCCTCCGGACAGAGGGCACATGGCCCGGGGTTGTCCTCCTGCGTCTGCGCTCCCTCTGCCTATGCCCGGGAGAAGGAAGCAGGATCTTTCTACCCTGGAATAATCATCAAAGCAGCAAGCACACGGCATTATCTACTCGTCTGTCTATGCAGGTACCTCTCGTCTATTATCTGTCATCCATTACCCATCCACCATCTGTTATCTACCGTCTGTTAGCTCTGTCCATCTACACGTGCAGAGTGAGGAAGGACACGTGCCTATTGGTCATTTATATCATGAAAGTAAAAAGAGCTTTGGAAAAGAAATAAGGTCATTTTTTAATAAAAAGTGAAAGTTTTTTTTCTGAATAATTAAAATAGTATGACATCAACATACTTAACAATCATTGCATTTTTTTATGTACCCATCAGTGTGCTATGTGAATTATCTTTGTCTTCTAAATTAATGAGGGGAAAAATAGTAAATAGTTTATATATCAACCTAGAGGCCAGGGGCACAGATTCCTGCACCAGTGGGGTCTCTTGGCCTGGCCTGCACCCTCTTGCAAGGTGGGACCCCTCGGGGGATGTTGGAGAGTTGGTTTCAGCCAGATCCCCATGGGCCAGGCAATGGACCCTACCAGTGCATGGATCTGTGCACTGGGCCTCTAGTATGCATATAAGAGCTTTGGTTAATCTCCTCCCATCCTTTCCCCTCCCCCCTTTCCTCTGGAATTCATCTGTCCCATGTTGCCATGCCTGGTGGTCAGTGCACATCACAGCTGCCAATCAAATGGTCCAAGAGTCAGATGGTCAGACAGTCACTCAGGCTTTTATATATATAGATGACGTTCACCAACAAAAGACATAATTTACCCAGTCTTAATGATCAACTATATTTGTTTACAATGAATCAATAACCTTCAGACCCTTTCCCACGAAGAGCTCAAAATGTCCTTTGAAAGATGAACGGCCCCAGATTTGACGTTTACTCTCACTCAGCAGACGTCTGAGATTTCCCCTCGGTAAGCAGCCCTGAGGGTCTGATCTCGGAGATTCCCCTGAGTAAGCAGCTCTGAGGGCGCGCTCCGCCTGTAATGCTGACAGGGAGCGTCCATTGTAACCGTCCTCATCTTCCAAAGGGTCCGGCCCGGGTTAATGGAATTGCACTAGGAACAATGAGAGAGACTGTCCACTGCATTTTATTGAAAACGTGACCCCTTGCAATTCCATTACACATGTGCTCAGCAAGGACGTTCAGCTCAATTACACGGACTCGCCAAAGGGGTGCGAAGTAAGCCGTCCGCCCTGCGGTCCGTTCACGCATCATTCTGAGTCACCGGCTCGGACTCACAACGTCATTGGCAAACGCGGTGCGGCTCTCGAGTTTGGCACGAACCTTCCAGAGTACCGGTCAGTCAGAAGCTGTGTTACCTCACGTGAAGTGTTACTAATCCATGAATCAAACATGTAGAAATATTCGTTTTTAATTTCAGGTGAACCGAAGAGAGGTGGCCGGGGTCGTAGTTACTGTCATGCCTTCATCATATCTTCTTTGCTTCTTTCCCCCAATTTTCCTCCGTGTCTCCAAGGCAGTATGATTGGTTCACCCATAGCAACCTCCTCCTTCATGCAATGGTGACGCATTATCCGCCAACTTTATGCTTAAATTACCTGTGTCCGCGTCGGCCACGGAAGTTCCACAGCATGTTTAATCCGAATGAAAGGATTTTCCTCCCTCTCACCCAGCTGGACCCTAATCCCCACTGAGGATTCATTTAAGAGAAAACCTTGTGCTGAAACCGGTTAAGCTCAGTGGTGGAGCGTCGGTCTGCGGACTGAAGGGTCCCGGGTTCGATTCTGGTCAGGGGCATGTACGTTGGTTGCAGGTGCATCCCTGGTGGGGGGTGTGCAAGAGGCAGCTGGTCGATGTTTCTCTCTCATCGACGTTTCTAGCTCTCTATCTCTCTCCCTTCCTCTCTGTAAAAAATCAATAAAATATATATTTAAGAGAAAACCTTATTTTCCCCCAAGAAATGTTAGCTCTCCTGTCTGAGCGCTCTCCTGGCTGGTGTGTGGCTCCCTCTGCGTGATCAGATCATGTGGCTACGTGGAATCCACTCATCCCTGCCCCGGGGATCCTCCGTGCCCTTGTCTGAGCCTGTCACTGAAAGGCCAGTTACTGAGTGGCTGGCCTGGCTGCATGCGCATCTCAGTGCTCGCCCGACTGTCAGCAGGTGGCCAGCACACAGTGGGGCGGCAGGACCTCGGTGGATAAAGAAGCAGAGTCCGGGTCACGGTTCCCAGCAGTCCTCGGCCTCGGCGCGATGTGTGGGTCACAGCAGGCTCCTGGCCTGGAGGCCACGCCCTCCTCAGAGGAGCTAGACCTCAGCGCGTCTGTCTTGGGCTCGCTCTGTTTCCTGGTGAACGATCGGCTCCTTCCAGAGAGATGTGGTCATCCGAGTATCCAACGTCTTCCGTTTCAAAAGAGCTGAGAGGAATGGTGTTTGACAAGGAATTATTGTAATAAGGGAAAGTCATTTTCCCGTAAGATTTTCAGAAATTACAGTTTGTGCCAATTATGCTTTTATTGATTTCTACGCACCTTAATGAAAAACCATACAACGCATCGAACACGAGACAATAAGGATGCACGTCTACCTGGGGAAATTTATTTTGTTATAAGTTTATCATAAAAACAGAACTGTTTTATTAGCTGTAGCACTTGAAGCTCTCTTTGGAAAAGGGAAGTTTCTCTTTAAAAAAACAAACAAACAATAAATATTACTTCAAAGGGGCAACTTCTCCTCCTGGCCAGGAGCTCAGTGGATGGTGCCTTGTCCCAGCTCACCGAGGCTGCAAGCTCAATCCCCAGTCACGGCACACGCAAGAAGCAGCCAACGAATGCATGAAGAGATGGAACAAATTGATCTCTCTCTCTCTCTCTCTCTCTCTCTAAAATTTAAGAACACAATTAATAAAGAGGCCCGTTCCTGTGACACTCAGAGTCTGTCACCTGGTTTTCAGGACCTTAGGGTCACGGCACAGCCAGACCAGACGTCCAGTCCCCCTTAATGACCGGAGGTCAGAGTCCCTTTTCTGTCCTCCTCCTGCTCCCACCACGTGGCCGGATCGGGGTGAGAGAGACGGCCCTCCTCCTGCTCCCAGCACCCTCCTGGGCAGGTGGCCTCCGGGAGCTGCCCTCACCCCACACCAGCTGGCGACCCCACACCCGACCCGGTGGCCACGGGCAGGTCGGCAGGAAGGAAGCCAGCCTCTCCCGGGGACGCAGAGCTGAGCTGCATTTCCGATGAAACGTACTTTCTTATCCATTGAACTGCACTGCTCAGTGGATGTGGAGACGGGGCAGGATCCAGAGCAGAGCGGCAGGAGGAGAGCCTGAATCTGTAGGCACCTCTCACACAAACCAGTACTGGCCAGTCACCAGCCTTTTCTATTATATATATATATATATATATATATATATATATATATATATATATGTGTGTGTGTGTGTGTGTGTGTGTGTGTGTGTATATATATACACACACACACACACACACACATACACATACACATACATACATACCAGAAGCCTGGTGCACAAAATTTGTGCTTGGGGAGGGAGCTCCCTCAGCCCAGCCTGGGAGCCCTCAGGGGCAGGAGGCAACCTGGCTATCAGAGGAAGGTGACACCCCAACACACCTCTGCTGCTGCCACTGCCAGCAGTGCAAGCCTTGGTTGGCCCTGGTTACCTGAGCCTCGGACCAGCCCAGGGTGGATCAGGGGACTGGGCACCACCATCTTGTGGCTGTGGGTGCGACCGTCTTTGAGGGTAGTACAGTCAATTAGCATATTCTCTCTTTATTAGATAGGATTTTCATGGATGTCAGAGAGGCAGGGAAAGGGAAGTAGAGATAGAAACATCCATGATGAAAGAAAATCATGGATCGGCTGCATCCTGCACACCCCACACTTGCAGAAGGAGTCCACAACCTTGGCATGAACCCTGACCAGGAATCGAACTGTGACCTCCTGGTTCATAGGTCTATGCTCAAACCCTGAGCCATTTAGCTTTTATCAACTCGTGATGGAAGCTGGGAAATCTTTTACTTCTCTTCCAACTCTAAAACTCCGAGAATCTATGGATTATTAAAATGGGAAAATACTTCCTCAAAATGGACATGAAACTCAAAGATCCTTAATTATTTTTTGCTAATCATTATGCTATGATACATTAATTAATCTTAATATTACATTTCAAGAGCCCAGTGGGTGATATTACAGTATTTTCAGCAATACTTTGAAAGCTCATCCATTTGTAGAACTTCACAGCTTTAACTTTTAATCCATCACCAGCGGCTGACTCTTCCCCTGATATTTTTATATAATCCCCATTAACATGCTGTTGTGAATGAATACTTAATTAAAATGTACAATCATGTTCTAATTCCTTGCTTGTTTTCCTAAACAAACTTCTTGTTATTTATTAATCCATAACAGAGCATACCATTTGCATTTTAATTAACTTTCCAGGCCTGATAACCATTTGTTATTGCCGCTGTTATCTGCTCACACACAGGAGCCGATCCCCGCCCACCCTCTCCCGCCCACCCAGGACCCGCGTCCCCTGCACCCGCTCAGCCTCCTTGGAAACGCCAGCAAAGCCTCTCCCGCCGAGGTTTGTCAAATCAGCACTCTGCCTCCGCAGCGCCCACCAGCCGCGGTTGTATAGTCCATTGATTTGCTTACAGTGTATGTAATGCGGGCGAATGGGGCCACGAAGACATTAGGGGGTGTGAACCAGACCCCTGACGCAGCTGAAAAGCTGTGGCCTTCCACGTGGATTCCTGTCTTCTGGGGATAAGCCGCTGATGCTGCTCTGACCCGAGTGACAGTGAGCACTCTCCCATCTGGGGCGTCCTCTCCAGGCACCTGGGCGTCCTCTGTCCCAGTGATGTGTCCACTCTGACCCCCCTCACCGGGTCCCTGAGCAAGCATCCCCCCCTTCAGTGAGAACTCACAGCGCTGTCAGCCCCAGCACTGCCCAGCCCGACTGAGAGAGAGAGAGAGAGAGAAACTTCAATGTGAGAGGGAAACATTGACCAGCTGCCTCCTGCACACCCCCCACTGAGGATCGAGCCCACACCCCAGGCACGTGCCCTGACCGGGAATCGAACGCTGACCTTTCCTCCTGCTCTCTGCCTCAGCTTCCCTCCTTGGCACCTCTCAGTTTTCACGTCACTGCCCCTTCAGTACACGTGAGGCAGCTGTCCCCCCACTTCCTCCCACCTCTCTCCACCACCTTCCTCTTTCCCCACGTCCCTCACCACTCCCCACCCCTCCTTGGGGTTCTCTCTTCCTCTGCCGGAGGGCCACAGCAAACAGGGTGCCCGTGACACAGGATGGCAGCAGATGCCAGACGCATGCCCCGAGAAGGATTTTACCTGTTCCAACGTGCATGCAGCTACTAACAGAGATACTCACTGTCCACCGGAGCGGTCACTCAGCCGGCACTGAGCGTGTTTACTTGCTACGTCTTTCCCTCACAGCCCGTTCCGTGGGGCAGTGGCTCTCCTCCTGTGGCTCCCAGGGCGCCTGGCTTCGGACTCTCCATTCCTGACCCCAAGATCTCACAGGAGCAAGTCCCCCTGGTTTTGCTGAAGACCAAGTTCAAGCCTCCCTCTTTCCGGAAATGACCCTCTTTCCACCCCATTTCTGTCAACGTACTGCTCATACCGTTTCCCAGGAGAAAACAGCCGTTCGCCCACCCAGCCTCGGGTCCTCCACGGCCCATAGCCCCGTGTCCTCATCAGCTGTCACCAAAGGGCTTCACCCCGTCCGTCCCCACAGCCTCTGCCGTAGTGAAGGCTCTGACCTTCCTCCCTGCGGTGGTGTCTCCCCTGCCAGGTCTCCTAACCCTTCATCCCTCCCATATACAACATGGAACAGAAACTGAAGCTGCTCGGGGACTAAGTGCCTCTGATGGCGGTCACACGGTCAGCATTACATGGAAAGGATGCTTTTCTTGCCACTCAAACTGGAGCCACAGCCAACTCGCCCGAGTCGTCCCACACACAGAGCTCTCTTCCACCTTCTCCCAGAGCTTGTTTCTGTGCCTGGATCATCAGCCCACCTTCTCCCAGCAGCCACAGGCTTGGTCTTAACTCCTGCCAGCGCCAGGCCCTCGTGTACCAAACCAACCTCGTCTATTTGCAGACATTTCCTGACCCTCAGTCCTGCGCCAGCAAGCTCTGGCCATCCTGACTCCTAGGAAGATAGGCTTCCTGCACGTGACCCAGGTCTCACCGGAGGCTTGGGTTGAGGAGATACAAAATGGGTGTAAAACCTGTGTGTTTGAGACATTATGTATTTGGGGGGTTGTTATTTTTATAGCCATTCTCCTAAACCAAATGTTCTTCAGTTTTCCAGGAATGGACCCTCTCCTTCTCAAGCTTTAAGGTGGAGGAAGCACACTACTCTATAACAAGTTATACTACAAGGAGACTGTAATAAAACAGCATGGAACTGCCATAAAAACGCACAGGGAGATAAACGGGACAGAACAAAGGGCTCATAAATAAACCGACCCTTTGTGTTCAATTAATATTTGACAATGCAGGCAAGAACATACCATGGGGCAAAAACAGTATATTCAATAAATGGCGTTGGGGAAATTGGACAGATTTGTGCAATAAATAAATAAATAAATAAATAAATAAATAAAAACTGGACCACCTTCTTACACCATACACAAGAATAAAATTATCTGAAACTGGTTTGGCTCAGTGGATAGAGCGTCTGCCTACAGACTGAGAGGTCCCAGGTTCAATTCCAGTCAAGGGCATGCACCTTGGTTGCGGGCACATCCCTAGTAGGGTATGTGCAAGAGGCAGCTGATCAATGATTCTCTCTCATTGATGTTTCTAACTCTCTATCCCTCTCTCTTCCTCTCTGTAAAAAATCAATAAAATACATAAACTTTTTTTAAAAAGAATAAAATGAAAATGTCTTAAAGGCTTAAATGTTAGACTCAAAACCACAAAAATCCTATAAGAACACATAGGCAGTAAAATCTCTGGCATTTCTAGTAGCAACATTATATATTCTTCAGGCAAGGGAAAGAATAAAAAATAAACAAATGGGACTACATCAAACTAAAAAGTTGTGGGTTTTTTTTCCAAACTAAAAAGGTTTTGCACCACAAAGGAAACCATCAATAAATTAAAAAGACAGGGAGAGAACCAAGATGGCAGCATAGGTAAACACCTGTACTTGCTGCCTCTCACAACCACATCAAAATTACAACTAGAAGATAGAACAGCTATCAGCCAGAAGTGCGGGAAAGCTGGCTGAGTGGAAGTCCTACAACCAGAGAGGTTAAGAAGAAAGCACACTGAGACTGGCAGGAGGTGCAGAGGGGCAGAAAGTGCTATCACCCGAGTGTGCTGCTTTTTTTAATCAGGAAGGAGATACAAGCTCCCGCTTGCTCTGAACTCCAGTTCCAGGTGATGCTCTAGGGCCGTGGTCGGCAAACTGAGGTGTGTCGCTCTGTTGGCTAATGAGTTTGCCAACCACTGGGATAGGGGCTTAATCACAAGGAACAACAACAGCCTATAATTATTGGAATCGGGAGTCTAGGTCAGTGGTCGGCAAACACATTAGTCAACAGAGCGGCGAGCCACAGTTTGCCAGTCTCTGCTCTAGGGGACCCGGATACATACAGGGAGAAACTGGACTGTCTGGCATCAGGACAGTAATGCGAGGGCGGCTTTCTTTCAGATGGAGGTTCCCGCAGCGGCCATTGTTCTGAGCATGGAACTCTCCAGTGCAAGGCTGACTGCAGCCATTGCTGTTTGCTCCACCCTGGTGGATCCCTGAAACCCCACCCCACCCAGTTTATAACCCCATTGTAAACTGTGCACATTGGCTTTTTGCATATGACTGGCCTGTCCTTTCTCAGCTTAAAACCTGTCAAACAAGCAGCAGGGAGCCCCAAAGCTATCAAAAGAAGGTCCAAGAATAGGCACCAGCACCTTGCTTCACAGCTGGGCCTTATCTGGTCACTTCCAACCCCCATACAAAAAGGAGGAATCTGCAGATCTCTCTGTAGCTCCTGCTGAGTGGTCTCAGGCAGTGGCTGATTGTTGCACCTCCTTAGAGATCCAAGAGCCAGTGTATCCAGTGGTCAGAGTGGGACCATCCAGATTACAACTCTTCACATCCATAAGCAACACACTCAGGGGCAGACTCAGTGAGCACCAAAGCCCCAGGGAAGCAAGTCCTGCCCCATAAGGATGTCTCCTGCACAGCAGCTGTCTCACTGTAGTTGCAGCTCATCTTCACAACCAATTGGCCTGGAGGTCAATTCCTCCCAGTGACACCAACAACAATCAAGACTCAACTACAACAACACTGTGCACACAGCCCACAAAGGGGTGCACCTAGAGCTCCCAGTTCAGGTGACTGGGGAGACTGAGCCACTGGGCCCTAGAGGACACCTACCACATAAGGCCACTCTATCAACACAGGGAAGCAGCCAAAATCAGGAGACAAAGTGAATGAAATGGAAGAAAGTAAACTACTGGGTATAGAGCTCAAAACCACAATTATAAGGTTACTCAAGAATCTCCTAGAAAACTCCAAGAAACTTAGTGAGAAATTCAAGGATCTTAGTGAGAATGCAAAAAAAAAAAGGAAAGGACCAGTCAGAAATTAAGCCTACACTGACTGCAATAAAGAATAATACACAGGGATCTAGAGGATCCCAAGAATCAAGTCAAAGATCTGAAATATGAGAAAGCAAAAAACACCCAACCAAAAGAGCAAAAAGAAAAAAGAATCCAAAAATACGAAGACAGTATAAGGAGCCTCCGGGACAACATCAAGCATACCAACATCAGAATTATGGGGGTGCCAGAAGAAGAGAGAGATCAAGATATTAAAAACCTATTAAACAAATAATGACAGAAAAATTCCCCCACCTGGTGAAAGAAATAGACTTACAAGATCAGGAAGTGCAAAGAACCCCAAACAAAAGGAATCCAAAGAGGACCACACCAAGACACAACATAATTAAAGTACCAAGAGCAAAAGACAAAGAGAGAATCTTAAAAGCAGCAAGAGAAAAAACAGTTAGTAACCTACAAGGGTGCACCCATGTGACTGTCAGCTGATTTCTCAACAGAAACTTTGCAGGCCAGAAGGGAGTGGCAAGAAATATTCAAAGTGATGAATAACAAGAACCAACAACCAAGATTACTCTACCCATCAAAGCTATCATTTAGAATTGAAAGTCAGATAAAGAGCTTCACATACAAGAAAAAGCTAAAGTTCATCACCACCAAACCTATATTATATGAAATGTTGAAAGGTATTCTTTAAGAATAGGAAGAAAAAGAAAAAGATAAGATATATATATATATATATATATATATATATATATATATATATATATAGTGACAACAAATACATATATATATATATATATATATATATATATATATATAGTATATTCATTTGAATCTAAAAATCAAGTGAATAAAAAATCTGATGAACAGAATAAACTGGGGAATATAATAGAAACAGGGGCATGGAATGGTAGTGGACTGACAATTCTTAGAGGGAAGAGGGTGTAGGGGGTGTGGAAAGAACTGGACAAAGATCTCACACCCATGAATGAGGACAGTGTGGGGGGTGGGGGAGACAAAGGCCTGGGGTGGGGTGGGAACCAGGTGTAGGCAAGCTATGGGTGGAATAAAAAGAAATATCTGTAATAACATGAACAATAAAAATTATAAAAATAAATAAATGCATACATAAATAACAAAAAGCTCACTGAATTGGAGAACATATTTGCCAATGATACATTAGACAAGGGCCTAATTTCAAAAATATATAAAGAACTCATAAAACTCAATACCAAAAAACAAACAATCCAATTTAAAAATGGGTAAAGAGCCAAGACCGGTTTGGCTCAATGGATAGAGTGTCAGCTTGGGGACTGAAGGGTCCCGGGTTCGATTCCGGTCAAGGGCATGTACCTTGGTTGTGGGCATATCCCCAGTAGGGGGTGTGCAAGAGGCAGCTGATCGATGACTCTCTCTCATCGATGTTTCTAACTCTCTATCTCTCTCCCTTCCTCTCTGTACAAAATCAATAAAATATATTTTAAAAAATAATAAAAAAATAAAATAAAAATGGGTAAAGAGGACATGCAGAAGGCCAAGAGACACATGAAAACATGCTCAATGTCACTAATTATCTGAGAGATGCAAATGAAAACCACAATGAGTTCTCACCTCACACCTGTCAGAATGGCTATCATCAACAAATCAATGAACAGCAAGTGCTGGGGAGGATGCAGAGAAAAAGGAACCCTTGTGCACTGCTGGTGGGAATGCAGACTGGTGCAGCCACTGTGGAAAACATATGAAGTTTCCTCAAAAAATTAAAAGTGATACTGCTTTCGTTAGACCCAGCAATTTCACTTCTGGGAATATATCCCAGGAAACCCCAGACACTAATTTGAACACTATATATGCACCCGTACATTCATAGCCGTATTCTTTACAATCGCCAGAATCTCGACTCTTCCGAGGGGCAGTGAGCCTGTCCCTGGCTCCCGAGGCCAGCAGACCCTCTTTTCCAGCCCGGCTGCTCCCAGCTCTGGACATGATCTGGTATCGCCTACAGCTCCTCACTCACAGCCCCAGGGAGTGACAGCCCGGAGGTCAGGGAGCTGCTCTCACTGCTGAGGGTGCAGAATGGGAGAAACCTTTGCAGATGGTCCCTCAGCAAGGAGGACTCGAGATGGTCATTGACAGAAACACCAGTTGACTAAGACCAAGCAAATCTGGGCTCGCTGGTTCACACAACAGAGACCTGAGGAAAGTTCTGGATGCAGAGCTGGCTTACTGCATAAGAAGATCATATAATGACCTTAGTCTATCAATCTATCCATCATCTCTCTACTATAATATCTATCAATCATCCATCTATCTATCATCTATCATCTATCTATTATCTATCTATCATCTATCATCTACCTATCATCTATCATCTACCTATTGTCTATCATCATCTATCATCTATCTATTATCTATCATCTATCATCTACCTATCATCTATCATCTACCTATTGTCTATCATCATCTATCATCTATCTATTATCTATCATCTATCGTCTACCTATCATCTATCATCTACCTATTGTCTATCTATCATCTATCATCTATCTATCTATTGTCTATCATCTAGCCATCTAATTTCTCCTTATTTGTATTGATTTATTCGCCCTCACATTAGACCGATACAGGTGGGTGTCATTCTTAGTGATCTCACAGGAAACATGCTGATTCCCACGGTCCACATGTCTGTTTGAGAGCCGGGGCCTGCATGGGGGTGCTCGTGTGGCACCTGCACCATAGCCAGGGGCATGTTACTGGGATGGGCCAGGCCCAGGTAGTCATGGCCTTGGCTCCCAGGGAGGGTCTCACTCAGCAGAAGGAGGAACAACTAAGCACACGTCTGTGTGCCACGGTCCCTTCACATCCCTCCGAGGGGACAGTCTCCTCCTGGGAAGCACGGAGGTTTGGTGAGAGCTGCGATGAGAAGGTGCTTCACAGTGAAGAATTCTAAAGAGGGGGCGGGCGCCAGCCACCGCAGGGACAATGGGCGATTACTGTTCCCTCGGCATCACTTAGGGACAGACAGGGAACGGGCTGCGTGCGGGGGAAAGATAAACACAATGCAAAGGACCTTCTCCGGCCGCTTTTGGGAAAATGACAGGCAATTTCCCCCATTATCCAAAGCCGTGCGGTGTTTTAAAAGGTTGACATTTACGAACACGAAGCATCACCATTTTCTCTGGGTGGTTTTAACGTCTCGGCGCTCATTGTTCTTGCTTTCCATATCTGTAAGTGCTCTTCACGCCCAGCCCCGCGGCTGCACTAATGCTGTCACCGTCCTGTGATTCACAGTTAAATGTGGGGCTGGCGTGGCGAGGCCGCCGCCAGCCTGAGCCCAGAACCGCTTTCCACGGGACTTCCCACCCAAGCAGCGCTGACTGTCCGTCCTCTGTGTCCGTGATTAAGGGTGTTCTTGTTTCCTCCCTCTCTCTGTCTCTGTGTGTCTCTCTCTAAAACACACACACACACATGCAGACACTCGCAGGCACAACGCACGCATTGCACCTGTTAAACTGACGCCTCGGATCCCCACGGACTGTGTCAATCCACGAGCTTCTCCTTGTTCATCTATTGGCACGCAATCCTCCCTGTCACTCTTACCACTAGTAACGCTGTCGGCCTGTGTCCCCAGTATCTCCATCGTGTCTACTAATGAAACAGCATAAGCATTCATCCTATAATGAACATAAAAGCTACCCACGCCCTGGACTAATCTAGAAACCCACCCGATGTCTGTGTAGGAAGACCTTCGTGAATCACCATCCACCCTCAGAAAGTTATCAGAGGTTACAGAAGAGACCCATCTGACAAAGAGATGTTAAAGACAGGAAAGAGGGGAGCTATGGGGGGAGAAAAGAGGAACAACTATAACAACTGAACAATAAAGATTTATTTTTTTTTTAAAGATGCTAACGTTTTTTCCTAGGTTTGGTCTAAATGGTAACATGCTTGCCCAGTACCTGCTCTGACTCTACAAGGGGCTGAAAGTTGGTCATCTCCATCATGCATGGGTTAAACCCAACTCCCACTGTGACAGTGTGAGAGCGTGGTCCCCTGGGAGGTGACTGGTCCTGAGGGTGTGTCCTCGATGGGATCAGCGCCCGCTGTGTAGGAGGTGCAGGGGATGGGATCATCACGGGTTCACGTGGTCACCAGGGGTGAGACTCGCATGAGTAGCAACATGGGATGGCATGCTAGACTTAGCTATGATGACGTCGGAAGCGTGCTATGTGTGAAGGAAGATGGAACCAGACAGCCCCCTCTCAGATGCATTCCCACTTTTCCAGTGAAAGCGCCACACACGGGGTCAGAGGGCGCAGCCAGGACCCATGTTTCCGTGGACACCAAGTTACACCCACTTCCCTCTCAGTCCTGCACTTCCTGTTGGTTCTCCTTCCTGCACCTGCTGCTGGAGCTGTGTGTCACATGCACTTCCCGCAGGCCAGCATGCCTGCAGACACAGGCACCGTGTCCGTGCGTGTCCTATACCCACGCGTGTGCACCGGTGGCATGGGGAGGTGTCACAGCTGCGTTGTGTGCAAGCACCTGCAGCAATGGACACGGGAGGGCTGTCACAGGAATGGCCTACGGCACATGGCACAGGTCATGTCTTCCACTTCTCTGTCCACGCTACCCTCGTGGTGATCCCCAAGGGCCAGCTGATCAGACGTGACTCTGCCCACACCTTTCTCCTCAGCCTCACGCTGAACATTCGGCCGTCTTCCTGCAGTTACTTCTCCGCTCACGTTCAAGTGCAATGATCAGACACCCGACAGGGTCTACTGGAGAAAATGTCTGTGGAAGTAGCTAAAAACTGCTTAATGACACGTAGCTATCACACTTCTGGTCATTCGACAACCCTTTTATGGAATTTTATATTGAGTTTTTTAGAGAGAGGAAGAGAGAGAATGAGAGAGAAAGGGAGATGAGAGAGAGAGAGAGAGAGAGAGAGAGAGAGAGAGAGAGAGAGAGAAGAGAAGAGAGAAGGGAGAGAGAGAGAAAGAGAGAGAGAGAGAGAGAGAGAGGGAGGGGAGAGAGAGAGAGAGAGAGAGAGAGAAGAGAGAGAGAGAGATAGCGAGCGGATGGAGATGGAGATCGAAGAGAGAGAGCTCGAATCGCCCTCCTAGGCACTAGGTGATGATCGGAGCGAGGCTAGCGCGCTCTCGCGCTAGCTCGGGCGGGGAGCTCGCCGCATCTCGCGCAGAGCTCAGAGAGGCGAGCGAGGGAGCGGCACCCCCTACGCCCATCGCGCCACATTGGTCGGTTGCCTCCCATGCGCACCCGGCCGAGGCTCACACCTGCCACCTGGGTGCATGGACAGCTCCCAACCCACTGAGCCACCTGGCCGGGGCTGGACAGGAGATGAAGCTTTAAGACGTCATCCACGCCTTTATGCTGAAGAAAGAAACCAATGATCGATTTCCCTTGAGAAGGGGGTCGTGGAGGATGATTGTGGTCCACGCGGCCTGGTTAAAATGGGTGTGAGGTGACGGACTTGTGACCTAGCGTTTCATGGAGACAGGCTGTTTCAAAAGACGCCCTTGACCTTACACACGCGCAGAGCACAGGCGGAGCCCGCCTCAGAGAAGCGGCGACACAAGCATCAGTGGAGAATGGGAGAGGAAAGCCAGTGGCCCCCTCCTCGGCCAGGCAGATGGGCAGGTGGGAACATCTGCAGTAATCTGGAAACGAGGCGCGGAGGAGGTAAGCTCTGGGCCTAAAGGACACGGGAAGCAGACGGGACCCAGTCCAGCCACGCAGGTACAGCCACTCGGTGCTCCCTGGTGTGAGACACGGGGGTGCAGGGTCCCCTTCACTAAACTCTTCAACGGATAAGCCAAGTTCACTATGACTCAGTGTTCTGTTTTACTCATTCAGTCTCTGCAACACGGTAAATGCTCGTTCGTGAACTTCAGCTGAAATGAACAGTTTGTGGGAAATAACAATGCAGAGCTCTCCATTGCCTCTGGTGCTTAGAACACGAACACTACGCTGCTGTAAAAAAGAAGGAATTCCCACCGCCTGCAGCAGCATGGGTGGACCTGGAGAGCATTGTGCTGAGTGAAATCAGCCAGTCAGTGAAAGATAAATGCCGCTGATCTCACTCACTGGTGGATGATAAAGAACATTCCAAACTGTTGAACAAAAATAGGCAGAGGCTAAGAAGCATCAAACAGACTATCAAACTGCAGCGGGAAGTCAGGGGAGGGCTGGTGGGGTGAGAGATCAACCGAAGTCTTGTTTACATGCATCTAAGCACAGCCAACAGACTCCAGACACTGGGGGTGGGGGGGGATGAAGGCAAGTGCGGGAGGGGGTGGGAGGGGGTAGGAGATAGGAAGGGAGATCCTTGGGGGGGGGGGGGGGGAGACATATGCACTACTATTTGTAATACCTAAAACAATGAAATTAAAAAAAAAAAATGATACAACACTGGTTAAAGCAGAAAGTTTTTTTTTACACCCCAATGTGGACATTCTGAGAACTTATTACAATAAATTAATCGTTTAAAGTGATCATTTGCAGCTCAGCCTGATCTACGGGGCACTTAAGCCACACGCAATGCATATGCATGACGCGTTTGCATATTCACAGATGTGAAATACTTCCCTCTAATTAGAGCTGCTGCCGTCCCTTAGCAATTGGTCCTTGCCGTATCCTGGCGCATACCCACTCATTATGGAAGAAAACCCACATTACACTTTGATCGCTGGGCAGCGTTTGCATTATTTTAAGTCCAGGTGTCATCTTTAAGAGTCTGCTGGTGCTGGCGTTCAGAGAGGCGTGTTGCTGAACCGCACTTTGCATAAGAAAGAGGCTGAGGGAACGGTGTATCACAGGTAAATGCATTTTTTTTAAGAATGTGATGTTTTCAGTTTTCTTATTAGTGAACCAACAAAGATCACTGCTTCTCTCCGGTGAGCCGCTCCGCCTGTCTCTAAGCCCTGCAGGCGTATGCAGGCTGCGGGTACCAAGAAACCAGTCACTGCGGATGATAAAGAGCTCAGCATCTCAGATAATTATCATCTCCCATCAATCACCAGCTTTTCACCAAATATCAGGACAGAAAGGTTCTCTTATTTTGCATGAGAATGAATCATCACTCCTAGGAGAGAAGAGGGATTTATTTAGCCACTCGTGCCTTCGTGTATTCATGGGACCAATGTTTACTGCTCCCTTACATGCCTGTAGGAAGAGAAATGCCGAAGTAGAAAGAGGAATGATCGAAAAAGTAAAACATTCAAGCATTGGCAAGACCCCTCCCGTCCCACGGGAGACCTCCAGCTTCCTCCTCCTGTGCCTCATCGTCAGTGTTGTCCCGCGTGGACCCGAGACAAAACCCCTCCCATGGCCCCACACAGCTCACCCCCCCTCGCCCTACATGCCTGCTCCCACCGGGTCTCATGTCGTGTGAAGGTCACCTCTGGTCCATGGTAACAAGACTGGCCCACCTGCACCTCTGCACGGGGCCTGGGTGGGACTCCTCGCCAGTGGACTGCTCCACACTGCAATTTTCCCAGCGTGTTTCCTGCTTCCCCGATAGTGGGCGACTCCGAGAGCGCCTCTCCTGAGCACTCTGTGTGGTGGATGAGATGATGGTGAGGAGATGACGCTGAGGGGGCTCTGGGAGAAAGAGGGGAGTCCGTCACGTGGGCAGGAATGAGTCTCCATTACAGTGAGTGAGGCTGGCCGAGGAAGCTCAGATTCTAAAATACATAAAAATGTTCTCTAACCCCTCAAAGAATGATCACATGGAATTCCCAGGAGTATTTTTTAATGTTTTAAAAAAATATTTCTTATTGATTTCAGAGAGGAAGGGAGAGGGAGAGAGATAGAAACATCCATGATGAGAGAGAGTCATGGGTCGGCTGCCTTCTGCATGCCACCTGCTGGGGATTGAGCCCACATCCCAGGCATGTGCCCTGACAGGGAATCCAGCAGTGACCTCCTGGTTCTATGCTCAACCACTGAGCCACACCCTAGTTTTATATAAATGGATGTCATGGCATTGTACTTTATAACCCTCATAGTGTACATAGTAGATATTAACAAAGATCACACTTATCAAAATGCCAACTCTACTGATAGGCTGTGCTAACTTGGACTTATTATTTATTATATTATTATATTATTTTAGATCTTAGAGCACATGTACTTATGTGAATAGGGGGTGAAGTTTTTCTTAAATTTGCTTTTCAAGACCTGTGTGAATCCAGCAAGCAGAACCCATAAGCAGGGTCAGACCGACCCACCAGAAGTCAAAACATCATCTCATCCACATCATCTCCTCACCATCATCTCCACACCATCATCTTCTCACCATAATCTCATCCACATCATCTCATCACCATCATCTCCTCACCATCATCTCATCCACATCATCTCATAACCAATATCTCATCCACATCATCTCATCCACATAATCTTCTCACCATCATCTTCTCACCATCATCTCCTCACCATCATCTCATCCACATCATCTCATCCATATCATCTCATCACCATCATCTCCTCACCATCATCTCATCCACATCATCTTCTCACCATCATCTCCTCACCATCATCTCCTCACCATCATCTCATCCACATCATCTCCTCACCATCATCTTCTCACCATCATCTCCTCACCTTCATCTCATAACCAATATTTTATCCACATCATCTCCTCAGCATCATTTCATCCACATCATTTCCTCACCATCATCTCAACCACATCATCTCCTCACCATCATCTCATAACCAGTATCTCATCCACATCATCTCCTCAGCATCATCTCATCCACATCATTTTCTCACCATCATCTCATCCACATCATTTCCTCACCATCATCTCATCCACAACATCTCATCCACATCATCTCATCACCATCATCTCCTCACCATCATCTCATCCACATCATCTTCTCACCATCATCTCATCACCAATATCTCATCCACATCATCTCCTCACCATCATCTCATCCACATCATCTCATCAACATCATCTCATTGCCTGATACCTGAGGAAAGTAGCTGACATCTGTGGACCCCCAGGCCTGCCTGTAGCTCCATTCCATTCCCAGCCTCACCCCAGCCCCTTCCCCTTCATAGTCCTGTCCGCTGCACCTGCTGGGAGGCAGGATTGGATCCTTGTAAGCATCCTATCTTCTTGGTTGGCCGGCCTCCTCAGTAAACGACTTGTAGGATTCAACCCTGCCCTCGTGATTGGACACAGTGACGAGCCTCCTGAGCCCACCTGGGGGTTCCCAGGAACAGTCATGAGACACACGCTTCCTTTCTGTCTGGTAGGAAGTGACCGTCCTTCATCACAGATGCGTGGAGGGACACTGCCCTGTATGTCAGGCGTAGAGGACATATGAAGGGCTCATTGTGCCCGGCAGGCCCAGGGCGTCTCGGGGCGAGTGTCAGGGAAGACTCACCTTTTCCCCAAAAGCAGCCTGCGGCCTGTGGCTCCCTCATTGCCCAGAGCCTTCAGCACTGACCGATGTGGATGCCACTCATGGGCTTACTTCAACACCAGTAGGTCCACCCTGGCTGGTGTTGCTCAGTGGACAGAGCATCAGCCTGCAGACTGGAGGGCCCTGAGGTCGATTCCGATCAAGGGCGTGTTCCCAGGTTGTGGGCTCCATCCTCAGTAGGGGGCATGCAGGAGGCAGCCAATCAATGATTCTCTCTCATTGATAATTCCATCTCTCCCTTCCTCTCTGAGAGCAATAAAAAAATAAAATAAATAAAATAAAAGTAAGTCCCACAAAGAAATGAGGCTTTCTGAGGGGCTGCCTCTCTCTACATAATGAAAACTATAAATATGAATTCATGTCTTTTGCTATTTTGAGAGCACTGATTAGGAAGTTCTTTTTCCACAAATGGGTTGTTTTGGGGTGGGTTTTTTAATTGTAAAACTACAACAGTGACATCCAGTGTTGAGTAAAACTAATGGCAGTTGTCCCTGAGGGTGGGAAGGCCCTCGCGTTTTGAATAAAGATATTTGTGCTCATTTCCCACAGGAACGTGCTCTCAGAAGTATGCCGATTGTTCAAAGCGGTGTATGCGTGTGGGGAGGCTGGTGGGCATCCCCGTGGGCGGGCACCCAGATGGCAAGGCTCAGTGGGTGTTCAAGCTAAAAGCCTTTCCTAAAACGAGCAAAACTGTCACTGTTCAGAGAAGACAGATCTATGTAGGGAGAACACTCCCGGATTTAATAAAAATAAACACGGAAACTCATAAATCCCTCCAGCGAGATGACAGAACGCGGGGCGGTTTATAGAAGCTCATCACATTTCGTGGACTCACCGATATTTGGAAAGGATGATTGTAAACCTGCCGCGCTCTACAGCACACACTGAGCGGTCGGACCGGCCGTGCCTCTAAGGGAGAGCTCGGGAGGGCCGAGGGCCCGGGGTCAGGGAGAGACCGTGCCGTCCGCGGCCTCGGGGTGTTTGTTCGGTGAATGGTAAGTGGTCTGGGGTCACCGTATCTCCTGACGGTGCTGGGGCTCCCAGCCTGAGGCTCCAGGCTGCCCAGCTGCTGTGAGTGACGGGGAGGGCGGAGCCTGAACAGCATTCGTGGGAAGCGTCAAACCGCGGGGCGTGTGCTCCATGGTGACACATAGTGTGTCCTCCCGTGGTGATACGGGGTGTGTCCTCCTTGGTGGCCCACTGAGCTGCCACCAGGGCCCCCAGGGATTCCCCTTCTGCTCTTTCAGACGGACAGCCGCTCCCTCTGGCGGACGGAGCTGTGTGCACCTGCGTGCCCGCCCTTAGGGGCTGGTCACGGGTCACCCAAATTCGCCTCACAGGGTGCTGTGGGAGGACGGACCAGGGCCCACTGGTCCCCTTCCTTTTGCAGCCCATCAGCTGCCCCCATTTCTCAGGGAGACCTTTCCGTCCCTCGGCCGTCGACGGCAGACGCTGGTGAACATGGAACCGTTGCACTGTGGGCTGTTACAGAACGTGCCCTTCCTGTTCAGAAAGTCCTGCGGCCGCCCTGCCGACGGCACCGCTTCCTTCGTGCTTCCTCTCTGCCCACAGCCCGCCACCTTCCTGTCCTGAGGAGGCGGCAAACGCCGGAGCGTCCCAGAGTTCACAGCGATTCGCTGTCACGTTGTCTAAAAGATCCTTGCTGCCGAAACCGGTGTGGCTCAGTGGATAGAGCGTGGGCCTGAGGACTGAAGGGTCTCAGGTTCGATTTCGGTCAAGGGCATGTACCTTGGTTGCGGGCACATCCCCAGTGGGAGGTGTGCAGGAGGCTGCTGACTGATGATTCTCTCTCATCGATGTTTCTAACTCTCTATCCCTCTCTCTTCCTCTCTTTAAAAAAATCAATAAAATATATTTTTTTAAAAATAAGAAATAAAAAAATAAAAATAAAGATCCTTGCCAATCTTCCTTATTCCCCCCTTTTCATTCTTCCGGGTAAATTTTAAAATGTTGTCCCTCGTCAGGATCAAGAATCCACAGGGACTAAGTGCATTTTAGGGACGTGATGCACCTTCGGGGCCAGACCCACAGCGTGAGCAGGAGCGTGAGGTCCGGCTTTAAGTGCTAAGGTGACCCTCGGCGGTGGGGGGACCCCGCCTCGGAGAGCCTGTCTGTGTGACGGGAAACACTCGCTCCCTCAGCTCCCGCCTGAGCAGGAACGGCTGTGGCTACTGGGCTCCAAACAGACGCTGTGATTAAATGTGGTCGTGGCGAAAATTGAAAGCACTTCGACCTGGTGTGTCGGTAACGTCACTCAGCTGACAGCGGTGGACTTGCTTCGGAAACTTGCTTTTTGTCAAACCCTCTGCTCAGAGCAGCCTCTTCGGAGAGAAAGTGCTCCGGCCTCATCGGAGAAACACCCCTCGGAGGGGAGTCTGCACACGCAGTCCGGAAGGCAGTGTCCCCACAGCTCACTGTGACATGTGCACTGACCTCTAACCTTCCTGTCTCCCCCTGGGATGGCCCTGGACCCAGCCGACCCTCCTTCCTCACCTGCAGGACCTTCTCCTCCCTGCGGGTGCTGTTCCTCAGGCGGCCACCAGGTGCCGCTGTTTCCGCGGAGAAGTTTGTGCAGGGCCTTGGGGGTTCCTCCCGCCCAGACCCACCCTGGGGCTGGAGAGGGACGGTCAGGACAGGTGACCCCTCATCTCGGCGTGGCCAAGAGGGCGCCCCACTGGGGACCCCCACCCACAGGTCTGCTCTGACTCGCTCTTTAATGGGATGGGCCCGCACAGGGGCCAGAGCCTGACCCAGCCTCGGCCCCTGTGGACGGAACGCCAGCAATCGGTCTAGTCCAGGGGTCGGCAAACGGCGGCTCGCGTGCCACATGGGGCTCTTTGGCGCCTTGAGTTTTTAGCAAAGGCCAGCTCAGGAGTGCCCTAATTAAGTTAATAACAAGGTACCTACCTACCGAGTTTAAGTTTAAAAAATTTGGCTCTCAAAAGAAATTTCAATGGTTGTTCTGTTGATATTTTGCTCTGTTGACTAATGATTTTGCAGACCACTGGGCTGGTTCATCCACAGGCCCCGGCGGCCTGTCCTGAGGGACAGCCAAGCACCATGGGCAGCTTTGCCTCCGAGCCTCAAACACAGACAGGCGGCCACGTACCTCCTTCTCCGCAGACAGGGGTCACCTGGCTCCCGGGGCCTCCGCGGGGCCTGCTCTCCGCGGACACAGCCGGGCCACCCTAAGGTGCCTTCGCCTTCGCCCGAGGCCCTGGCGGCCGGCTCCCTGAGGGGCTCATTCCGGTGCCCGCAGAAACGCCCTGAGTGGGAGCCGCTGTGGAGCGCCGCTGTGCCCTGTGGGGGGTGGACCAAGGAGGAAGGCCTGGGTGGTGCTGGGGGGACGGCGAGGGGACGTTGAGCCAGCAGCAACCAGATGAGCTCGATCCTCAGAGCCGGGAGCACGGGGCCTCAGGACTGAGGGGCGGGCCGTGCTCGCTGGGCCGGCCTCAGGCGGAGGCTGTTGAGTGTGATCGCAGACCAGCCTCACACAGAGCGCCCGCCGTGTTCGTTAAAGGGCCGGCCACAGTTCCCAGGCGCCTGAGTGCTGCCCCCGTGACAGCAACGCGGGTTCCCTGAGAAAGAGAGGCGAACAGCCACCGCCCCCCTCCACGCCCCTCCCAGCCGCCCCCCGCTGCCTCGGGGTTTGTATCATGGCCTCGGGGTTCAGACAGGACACGAATGCATCCTTCCTGGAGAAGGGCCGTGGTTCCTAGGCCGCCGTCAGCCCTAGAACTGCTGCGGGCGATGACGGGCATTTCGGAACCCGCCCCCCACGAATGGAGGGCGCAGGGGACCTGTCAGACTCAGCAGTGAACAGGCGGAGACCGCGCCACGCCATGGCAGGACAGACTCACTGGGCCTGTGCTTAGCGCATTCCGGGACACAGAGGCGGGAGAGACTCGGGAATGAGGAGCGGGGAGAGCCCTCAGAACGGAAGGGAAGGCGATCGGAGGCTGAGGGGCAGAGGGCGCGGCGGAGAGAGGGTCCGGGCTGCAGGGCGCTCAGGAGGAAACGCCCACTTCAGACCCGAGGACGAAGGACCACGTCCAGCGATGGTGCGGGCGAGGGGCGAGGGGCGGGCCTGGGGGCTGTGGGCGGAGGGGCGGGTGTCCGCCTGCCGCCCACCTGCAGGCAGCCCAGCTCTCCAGGCCCGGTTCTGGGACGCGGTTAAAGCCTCTTACCTCCCAGCCGGACTGGACAGTCCCCTATTTCAAGCTCTCATTCGACTCAGGGCCTTGCCTAAATGTTCCCAGGGGAGCCGTGAATACTGCAGACAGCACGCTGGGTGAGTAACGGCTTTTAAAACGAGACCGATTACAAGGACGCCCGGTCCCTTCGACCCGCACGCCTCCCATCGCCCCGGCTCACTGCTCGCGTGTCCGGCCAGCCGTGGCTGCCGCACTCGCCTGCGTCTTCCCGTTTCACAGGCGCATCGCTTGGCACCAGCGGAACGGGGGACCACAGGCCTCCCTGTGAGACGCCCTGGCCCACACTCCGGTCCCGCCAGCTCCCACGCCCTCCGCCTGCGGCCTGCTGCCTCCGCTCGGACTCGCACGTGCTGAGCCAACGCCGGCCGCGCTGGCAGGTGCGGGACCCGCGCTGTGCCCGGTCAGCCCCTTCCCTGGCCCCACCCTCGGCCGGCCGCAGGCTCCACGGCACTCTTATCAGCGAGCCGCAGGCGGCGCTCCGGAACGGACGTCCCGGTGAGGAATGTTCCGGCTTCTCTGACAGCGGCCAGGCGCTGGGAGGCGGGGACTGTGAAACACCCTCCACAGTGTCTCCTACTTCTGACCCCAGCTGGAGGCAAGGAGAGTCATCGCGGCCTCAGGCTGCAGGCTCTGCCCCCGCGGGACCCGGACAGCATAGCAGGCGCCCGCACAGGGCCCTTCATGAGCTAGTTCCCAGTTCTGATCTCCAGGTCGCAAACAGAGCAACTGGGCGCTCAGCTGTGGAATATCTCTATGGTTTAAAAAAAAAACACAAATAGCACCAACCTACGTACCACATCACCTTTTGATTCCCAGTCAGGGCACAGGCCCAGGTTGTGGGCTCCATCGCCAGTAGGAGGCATGCAGGATGCAGCCGGTCCGTGATTCTCCTCAGGGATGTTTCTTTCTCTCTCTCCCTTCCTTCCTGAAATCCTATATAATAAAAGCCCAACCACCCAAGCGGTGGAATGACCAGAACAACCAGTTGACCAGTGGATAGAGCATCTGCCTGCAGACTGAAAGGTCCCGGGTTCGATTCCGGTCAAGGGCATGTACCTTGGTTGCGGGCACATCCCCAGTAGGGGGTGTGCAAGAGGCAGCTGATCAATGATTCTCTCTCATCGATGTTTCTAACTCTCTATCCCTCTCTCTTTCTGTCTGTGAAAAATCAATAAAATATATATATTTTTTAAAACTGGATCAGACCAGGAGGTGCACACACACACACACACCCGCCCAGTCCTCCTGTAGCAACGGAGACACCCCCAAACACCCAGTGTCCTTAGTGCCTGCCACCCGCGGGGGCGGTCACAGCCGTGTCCTGCCAGCTCTCGCCTCCGCCTGGTTCACAGCTGCTCCGGGTTTGCCTGTTCACTGAGGAGGCCTGATTGCAAGGCAGCACCTGTGCACACCGGACTCTTCTTTATACAGTAGGTTTACCATCTGTTTGTTATGTTGAGATTTTCTTTTCACATCAAAGTTTTTTTCTCCAAACGATGTATACCAGGGTGTGAGAAATATCCATCAGTGCCTCCCCTACGAGCCCGGCCACGAGTTCCGCCTGAAACGCAGTTCCGTGCCACGACCGGGCATCAGACAGCCAACCTTCGGTGGAGACAGTGCTCCCCCCGGCGGACGCTCTCCGCGTTCCACGTGAGAGCCGTGCTTTACTGCCTGCAGACACCGGTTAGAATAAACGTGTTAGAGTGAACGCTTGCAATGAGGATAAACTAGTTTTTGTTTGAACCATACCTACACAGAGGGGTCTGCGCTTTGTTGTTTTTCTAAAACGCCTTTGTGACAGAAGTGATATTGATAAGGCTGGCAGAAATCCATTTTGACGCACAGAGTTTGAAACCACCATCTGTTTGTGTAAGTAGCACGTATTGGCACTCAAAATAGCATGTCTGGGAGAAAAATGGACGTTGCCCACGGAATCAATCTCTGGGCAGTCAATTGTTTGCCATTATGATTTATTGAAAGCATCATGTCCCAATGTCAATACCCACAGCAATTTGCTGACTTACAGAAACCAAAATTCAACAGAACCTAAAGGAAAGGCCCAACTCCACTTTACTTACCCATAAATGTTTGCTATGATACAACACAATGAAATTATCCTATTAATAAAAGCCTAATATGCAAATCGACCAAATGGTGGGAAGGCTGATCGCTATGACACGCACTGACCACCGGGGGCAGACCCTCAATGCAGGAGCTAGCAAAGGTGGGTGCCAGCAGGGGCCCCCTGACCACCCCACTGGTCACCCCCCAGATCGGCCCTGATCACCAGCCAGGCCTAGAAACGCTACCTGTGCACGAATTTCATTGGACCGGTACTCTAGTCTAATATGATTCAGGATCAAGTGGAAAAATTACTCTGGGGGGGGGAGGGGTGCTTGTGTCTATCTACCTGTGAGTGTGTGTGCATACATGCATGCGTGTCTATCTGTGTGCGTGTATGTCTGTGAATGTGTGTCTGAGTGTATGTCTGTGTGTGTGTGTGTATGTATGTGTGCATGTGTGTCTGTGTGCCTGTGTGTGAGTGTGTGTGTGTGTGTATTGATTTCAGAGAGGAAAGGGAAGAGAGAGAGAGATAGAAACATCAATGATGAGATTCATCCATCAGCTGCCTCCAGCACGCCCCCTACTGGGCATCAAGCCCGCAACCTAGGCCCGTGCCCTGACCGGGAATCAAACTGCGACCTCCTGTCCACAGGCCGATGCTCAGCCTCTGAGCCACGCCGGCCAGACGACGTCTCAGCTTTTTCTGTCAGGATCACATCAGAATGTCCCTGGCAGCCGATACTCAGAGACTCTAAGCCAGAGCTTCTTTGCGTTCCTGGGAGAGTTTAGGATGTTCTTTGTCACGTCCCTTAAAGTAGTTCAGAATGAAACCTCGTTTGCTTTTCAATTATTTACATGTGAATGCCATGCAAATCAGCTAGTTATCTGAATATCGGGGACAACTGCTATGATCTCAGAAAACAAAGGAAGCCAGAGGCACGGGACTGAGCAAACACGCTCTGCACGTCCCGTCAGACTCCGGCGGCAGACACGTTGGGGGAGAATTTGGAGGTTCACCATCTCCCTCTGCGGCAGGTGATCGTGCAGCTGTGAGCGAGGACGAGAGGGGAATAGGCACACAGCATTCAGAGGAGAGCGGCCTCAGTGTGCCCGCGACTGTGGCCCCTGTCTTCCAAACCCCTTGCTCAATTCTTACGCCCGCCGCTCTGATCGTTCTTACAGCTGTGGCTGTGGCGTCCGGAGGACGAGGCTCACACCTGGAGGCTGGAGACTCACCGTTGGCCTCCGAGCTGCTTCCCCATTGGCGCTGCGAGGATTCCTATTCCTCTCCGGCCTCATGAATAGCATGAGGATCGCGCCCGCAGGACAGAAAGATCTCAGCTGAGAGCTCAGGGGACCCTCCGAGGAGGGAGGGGGGAGGAGGAGGAGGGAGGGTGTCCCCGTGGCCCTGGGAGCTTGGGAGAAAAGAGACAGCTTCCGGGCGGAATGACTGGCCTGGCTCCGGAGGGAACCGGCTGAGAGGCCTGGGCCATGGGCGGGTGGGGTCCCCCAGGCGTGGTCTCTGACATGGTGCCAACCTGCGTTCATGGACGGGCACTAAACGGGGTGACCGCCCCGACCAGCCCCCTCGCCGTCCCTCTCCCAGGACCCCGTGCTCCGTCCTGGGCACGCGGGGTCCTGCTTCCTGAGGGCCGTGGCCGGACGGCGGAGGCGGGGGGCCCCAGGCAGGAGGTGGCTAGCATTCCGCAGCTCCTCCTGGACGGCCGGCGGAGATAGCACCGGGCAATTACCTCTCCCGCGCAGCGTCCTAATGACAAAGATGAAGATTACACAATTTGCTTCAGTCATTATTTTCTCC
Source organism: Pipistrellus kuhlii (assembly GCF_014108245.1). Lineage (NCBI taxonomy): Eukaryota > Metazoa > Chordata > Mammalia > Chiroptera > Vespertilionidae > Pipistrellus > Pipistrellus kuhlii. Next base: position 1,063,342 of record NW_023425582.1, read on the forward strand.
TCAAGGTTAATGCATTTGTCACATCGCATTAAACACCCGTGTTAGCCGTTAGAATGCTTCATAATAGATCCGCACACGTCTCGGTGCAGCCAGCAGAAAGAACAAATTAGAGCGACTGTCACCATCGTTCTCGCCTCTGTGGGCGACAAGTACGGGATGTGAGAGAGGCTCTCGGTCGCAGGACAAACGGAATGACCCCGTGCTCCCCTGTGCGCTTAGTAGGACTGCGTGCGCACAGTCAGAGCCACGACCATAGCTCTGGGGTCAGACATGGCTTCTTCGTTGTAGCACCGACGTCGACAGATAATTCACGTTTGCATCGTGGTCTAGTAGCTGGTCTTAGACAACTAGTAATAATAATTATTATTATTATTATTTATGATAATAATAGACACTGACTATTATTCTGACAGGAATATATTCCAATTTAACACGACCTGTCCCCTTAATTTCTGTGCTAGTGAGAGTCTGTCCGTGAGCCCTCGTCTGTGAATTCTAGGTTCCCTGTGGTTTGGACTGTGGGTCCCAACTCGGGGCACACGCCCCCTGGGGGGGGCACATGGGATGTTTGAGAAGGGCAGCGCCCTGAGGGCCACCAGCCTCTGCCCCAGCTCTGTAACGTCCCAGGGGCTGAACTCCGGGGCCAGTGCTGTCTTGGCTGGCCGTGAGGATGGCCGCCTGCCAGCCATGAATGGAGATGGAGACGGAGACAGCGCCCGTCTGTAAATAGCGTCTCCCGGGAAGAGCTCGCGTGTGGGGAGATGCGGCCCCCCCGGCGCCAGGCCAACAGGAAGGGGGGGCTCCCTGGCAGCAGGACAGGCAGCGTGGGAACTCCCCCGCGTAGCACCTTCACGGCCGCCCCTCGGGCCTCAGATGCTGCTTCCTTTCCTGTCCACCTGAGCAGCACACGTGGAGGTGGGTCACCATACAGTGAAACTGCTTGCGACACGGCTAACACCGCCTGTGACATGGCTAACACCGCCTGTGACATGGCTGATACACAGCGGGCGGTCCCCCGAAGCTGCCTGGCTCCCGGCAGCTGTTGTGTGAGGGCATAGGCCCCTTGGCGGGTCCCACGGGGTTGGAGCCTGAGCCGCTCCCTCTGGACAAGGCGTCTGCCTGACTGTGCTGGTGTCAATCTCACCGGCACTGCCTCCCTGGCTCTGACAGGGAAACAGCGCCGTGCGGTTCTGCTAACAGCTCTGGACGGCCTCGGAGAGCTGTGAGCATGTTCAAAGGGTGAGAGAGCGCCCGTTCCCATCTCGGCAGTCAATCATGTGACTGACGCCGCTGTTTAACATTTTAAAGCATTTATGGCTGTGTTTTCGGTGTACACATAAATTCACACAAATAAACAGCCTCGCCAAGGCTCCCTCATCGCTCTGACCTCCCACAAAGGGTTCTGTGCAAACATGACCGTGAACTGTAAACAGGGACATGAGCAGCATGGCTAACAGCGCAGAGATCCCTCCACTGAATCCCAACAGCGGACACTGCAAACTCTTCTCAGGAGTGTTCTGACCTCCCTTTGCGTGTTGAAGTAACAGTCTAGTGTGTGATGGACAGGCCACACACTCCGCTCGCGGTAGGTTCACTGTGAAAGATGATCAGAAGATGTGTGCTCCGCGCAGCCATCACAGCGCTCCGGCCACGCCACGGCCATCAGCCGCACACACTCCCACGGGGCCTGCAGCCGTCAGGGGGGTCCCAGCCCCGGACCCGGACACATGCTCCCCTGCTGCTGCCCCCTCACCTTGGTTTCTGGAGGCGACGTAGAGGGTCACACAGGCCGCCTGTCTGTCTGTCTGTCTCTCGGTGCTGGGTGCGGAGCTCCTCCAGGGAGTGCTGAGCCACGTTCCGTCCCAGCACACATCGCAGGCCGTGTGCCCGCTCCCGCTGCTGCGAACGGGGCGTGCCCAGTCGCATGCACAAGACTCTCAGTAGACCTTGGGGGCCGTTTTCGTGCGGAAACGCGTTTCCATGTGTCTCAGACTCACACCTGAGCCTAAGCCTGGGTGACAGTGAGCACGTCTTTCTGTATCTAGATGCTTCCACAATGTTCGGCAAATGGCTTTGCCAATTGGCCTCCCACTGTGCCAGCTCAGAGGTTTCCGGCTTGGCGCCACTCCCATAAATACTTGGTTCTGCCGATGGTTTGCATGGAGCCATGCTGATCCGTGTAGACTCGTGATTTCATGTTCTAATGAGTGATGAGGCTGAGAATCGTCACACGTGACAGGAGAGCCATTGCAATCTGCACTGGGGGTAGACGCCCTGGGCGGAAGGATGTGAAGGTGAAGACAGCAGATGGTGATGCTCCGGGACCGGCGGGGTTTCTACCTGTCACTAACGTGTTCACCAACTCCAGCCGGGCGCCAGCGGAGTCACCAAGGGAAGCTGAGGACCTGTCTAGACACGTGTGTGCATGTGTGGATGTGTATGCGCGCCGTGGGTATGTATGTGTGCGAACACATGCATGGTGGGCGTATGTTTGTGTGTGTGTTTGTGTGTGCAATATGTGTGGTATGTATACATGTATGTGGTGTGTACATGTGGGTGGTGTGTGCATGTGTGTAGGCTGTGTGTGTGTGCGCGTGTGTGTGCAGGTGTGCCTGTGTGTGATCACTCACATGGCTTGCTCACTCTCCTAACCCTCTTGGATTTGTCTGTTGTCTTGTTCGCAAGGCTGTTTCTCGCTGTCATCCAGCCTGTTAACCTGAGATTTACCTTCTGCCTGAATACCATGCCATCTGTGCATTAGCTTGCTCTCCTTGTTTCATGAGACAATGTCTTCTTCAAATACGACACGCCGACCTCCTGCTACTGACATCCTACTCCCAAGAAAGCCACATGATAACATGCAAACTACATACCACTTGGGATGGTGTCTTCTCTGGTCCATTTCTCCCCCGGCACTTTGGTGGGACCTTCATGCCGTATTGGTAGTAGGGACATTCCAAGATTGGGTCCTCACCTAGAATGAAGCGTGGCCTGTGGACATTGGTAGGTCAGTTGCAGGCGGGGCGGGCAGTCAGGGACCCTCCCCCACCTCCGTGCCCGCTCACTCTCCGTCTTGCCTCAGGACTGGCCACGGGCCCGCACACGGCACTGCATCCTTTTTCTGCTGGTTATGGACTCGGAGCACCCCAACTCCATGTCCACAGGGAAGACCGGCCTGCAGGTGGTTCTGCCAAGTCCAGTGGCCTCTGCCTGCCTTCTTGTGTTGGCTGGTGTCTGTTGGCTGGTAGTGTGTATTTATTGTGTGTGTTGGCTGGTATGTGTTTGTTGGTGTGTGTTTGTTGTGTGTGTTTGTTGGTGTGTGTTTATTGGTGTGTGTTTGTTGGTGTGTGTTTGCTGGTGTGTGTTTGTTGGTGTGTGTTTGCTGGTGTGTGTTTGTTGGTGTGTGTTTGTTGGTGTGTTTGTTGGTGTGTGTTTGCTGGTGTGTTTGTTGGTGTGTGTTTGTTGGTGTGTTTTTTTTTGTTGTTTTTTTTTTTTTTTTTTTTTTATAGTCTTTTTTTTTTTAAATATATTTTTATTGATTTTGTACAGAGAGGAAGGGAGAGAGATAGAGAGTTAGAAACATCGATGAGAGAGAGTCATCGATCAGTTGCCTCCCGCACACCCCCTACTGGGGATATGCACGCAACCAAGGTACATGCCCTTGACCGGAATCGAACCCGGGTCCTTTCGGTCCCCAAGCCGACGCTCTATCCATTGAGCTAAACCGGTCCCGGCTGTTGGTGTGTTTGTTGGTGTGTGTTTGTTGGTGTGTTTGTTGGTGTGTGTTTGCTGGTGTGTGTTTGTCGGTGTGTGTTTGTTGGTGTGTGTTTGTTGGTGTATGTTTGTCGGTGTATTTGTTGGTGTGTGTTTGTTGGTGTGTTTGTTGGTGTGTGTTTGTTGGTGTGTTTGTTGGTGTGTGTTTGCTGGTGTGTTTGTTGGTGTGTGTTTGCTGGTGTGTGTTTGTTGGTGTATGTTTGTCGGTGTGTTTGTTGGTGTGTGTTTGTTGGTGTGTTTGTTGGTGTGTGTTTGTTGGTGTGTTTGTTGGTGTGTGTTTGTTGGTGTGTTTGTTGGTGTGTGTTTGTTGGTGTGTTTGTTGGTGTGTTTTTGTTGGTGTGTGTTTGTTGGTGTGTGTTTGTTGGTGTGTGTTTGTTGGTGTGTGTTTGTTGGTGTGTTTGTTGGTGTGTTTTTGTTGGTGTGTGTTTGTTGGTGTGTGTTTGCTGGTGTGTGTTTGTTGGTGTGTGTTTGTTGGTGTGTTTGTTGGTGTGTGTTTGTTGGTGTGTTTGTTGGTGTGTGTTTGTTGGTGTGTGTTTGCTGGTGTGTGTTTATTGGTGTGTGTTGGTGTGTGTTTGTTGGTGTGTGTTTGCTGGTGTGTGTTTGTTGGTGTATGTTTGTCGGTGTGTTTGTTGGTGTGTCTTTGTTGGTGTGTGTTTGTTGGTGTGTGTTTGCTGGTGTGTGTTTGTTGGTGTATGTTTGTCGGTGTGTTTGTTGGTGTGTCTTTGTTGGTGTGTGTTTGTTGGTGTGTGTTTGTTGGTGTATGTTTGTCGGTGTGTTTGTTGGTGTGTGTTTGTTGGTGTGTTTGTTGGTGTGTGTTTGTTGGTGTGTTTGTTGGTGTGTGTTTGCTGGTGTGTTTGTTGGTGTGTGTTTGCTGGTGTGTGTTTGTTGGTGTATGTTTGTCGGTGTGTTTGTTGGTGTGTGTTTGTTGGTGTGTTTGTTGGTGTGTGTTTGTTGGTGTGTTTGTTGGTGTGTGTTTGTCGGTGTGTTTGTTGGTGTGTTTGTTGGTGTGTGTTTGCTGGTGTGTGTTTGTCGGTGTGCCTTTGTTGATTTGTATTGGCTGCTGTGCATTGGTTGGTGTGTGTCTGTTTAGGAGCAGTCCAGCTTTGGGGTCTTTTGAAGTCCCTCCTATTTAACTGGAATCTGGCTGTGTAAGCCACTCCCCCCTTCTTGAGTGGTGGGTTGGATCTGAAGTGAAAAGGCACGTGGAGTACGCCCATCGCTCACCAGCTGTGTGGCTTGTGCCCTGTGGTTGTGAGAATGGCCGGCCTTTGACCCGGAGCTTTCTGGGATGTTGGTCGTAGACAGCTAAGAAGGGGTCAGCAGCAACAGGGCGGCTTCACTCTGTCCTGGTGGCCCACGGAGACCGAGATTCCCTCCCAGGCCAGGCCTCACCCAGCACCGGCAACCAGGCCCCCCAGGCCCGGGCACAGCCTGAACCAGGCCAGCCCCTCAGGGGTGCTGCCCTCCAGAGGGCGCTGAGGCGCTCTGCCTGCCCTCTGTCCTCCACACAGGCCACCAGACACTAGAATTCACGGACAGGTGGTCCCAGATCTCCATGGGCCATGAGGTTGCTCCCCAGAGCACACCAGAGCATGTGGAGATATAGTTTTGTTGTCATGAGGATGGATGGAGAAGCCACTCCTGGATGCAGCCTGGTTGACGGAGACCAGGGATGCTGCTGAGCAGCTCGTGGTTCCTCCTGCTGTTTGCTTCTTTCACACATGTGAAGTCCACATGTTCTACTGCAGCATAGTGTATAGTGTGTGTGTGTGTGTGTGTGTGTGTGTGTGTGTGTGTGTGTGGGCGCAAGTGCATGCACGTGCACGTGTGTTCTTGAAACTGGTGCTATCTCCATGGAGATGTCTTCTCGCTGCAGCTCATACCTGTATCCTGAATGCCAACTTTGGTGAGGGGGGGACAGACCCACCCTGTGTCGATGCCACCCCATAGCAAGTGCGTGGAAAGTTAGGGTGCACCCACCGCCGAAGCCCACGGTCTCCTTCCCCAGAATCGCTGTGGGGCTGAGCGTCAGAATGTCCTGCCTGACAAGGTGTGGAGGGTCTGGTATGTTCTGTGTTTCCGCTCTGAGTGCGGCCCCTTCGCTGGCTCGCTGGCCTGTTTTCTGCGTGTTTGTTTTCCATCTCATGCCATCGCCTGCACGTTTCCCATGCCCTACTCTCTCCCCCACGGTACATGTTCCCTACCTGGCATCCCGGGAACCCTCTGCCCTCCTGTTGGCAGGCGCCCCTCCTGGCCCCACCTGAAGGAGATGGGAGACCAGGCGGAGGGCTGGGTGAGCAGAGGCCGGGACCAGCCAGCTCTTTGGTCAGTAAGGAGTTTATTGTACGTATTTTCAGACGGGGAGTGGGGAAGGGCTCAGTGCTCATTCTGATGCGATTTCTCCGCACACAGTGTGGCTTTGGAAGCACTTTGCGTGCTGGGTTTTTATAAATAACTCCTCATTCCCATTGCTCTCCTGGCAGCTCCCAGTAGCGGGGAGCACGGTAATGTGTGCGGGGACAGGACATTAATTGGGTTACACAGATAATGCATTACTCACGCAGCCCCTCGGAGAGGCGAGCAGAATTCATAAGCAGCACCATTTATTAAAGGAGGCAGTGCACACAGAACCACACACAGGACGCTTCTCAGCAAAATCATCTGAAACAGAACCACACACAGGACGCTTCTCAGCAAAATCATCTGAAACCAAAGGCTGGGCCCGCTTCCTTCCCTCCCAGGAGGAAGGCATTTCGGTGCCAGTCAGTCCTGGTTCTTCCCACGTCATTTCTAGCAGGTTCTACTGTCACTGTACTTGCTCAGAGCAAATGCCGGCCTCGCTTCGTATCATGAATGTTTACGCCAAGTCAGTACAACTTAATATATTGTCACCTAGTGTTCGAACATTATAGCTCAACTCTGAGATAGAGAGCTAGAAACATCGACCAGCTGCCTCCTGCACACCTCGCACCGGGGACGTGCCCACAACCAGGGTACATGCCCTTGACCCGAATCGAACCTGGGACCTTTCAGTCTGCAGGCCAATGCTCTATCCACTGAGCCAAACTAGTTTCGGCTACCTTTTCCTTTTTTAAAATAAACTTTCTTTGTTGATAGTATTACAGATATCTTCCTCTTTTAGCCCCTACTACCCCCTTCCTCCCCCTTCTCCCAGCCCCTATCTCCCATGTCTTCCCTACCCTATTTCCCGTGTCCAGGGCTGTGCATATGAGTATATAAGTTCTTTGGCTTACCTCTACCTTTTCCACTGCATCCAAAGCATACGTGGCCAAGATTTTGAAGGCAGAGGTCTGATGCTTAATGACAACTGGTGGTTACAAGTCAGAGTGTGAGCCCAGCCAGGGTGGCTCAGTGGTTGCGCGTCGACCTATGAACCAGGAGGTCACAGTTCGTTTCAGTGATGTCCGCGCGCTCCCTGGTGCCCTAGTGGCCCGGGGCCTCCTGCCCCTCCCAGCAGCTGGGGAGTCCACTGGCCCGCGGCCCCTGCACCCTCACGAGAGACACGGGTGCGGCAAGCTGCCCCGTGGACCCCGCTGGCCTCCAGCCTGGAGGAGCTGGGCAGACCCAAGCCCAGTGACTGATGGCTGCTGTCCCCTCCTCCTTCCTCCCCATCCATCAAAACCTTCACATGAAACGAAAATCCAGCCGCCTCGTCAGAGAGTTTCTGATGAGTTAGCCAGACCCCACCCTCCGGCACCCGCCACCTTCCGTCTTCGGGCCACGCCTGGCTCCTGGGGGCGACAGGCCCACAGTGTGACGGGTGACACTCAGGACAGAACAAGGTGGGAAATCGGCCCTGAGATGCCTAATCAGACCTAAGCCAGGGCTGTGGTCACGGGACTGTGCATCCCAGGAAGGAATGTTCTAGAACAAGTCGACTCACCTGGAAGGATAGCGAGATGGTTCTCCTGGCCCCTGCTCCCAGCCGCACAGATTCGCCCCAGAGCCTCCGTCCCCTCGGTCCTGTGTGACCGGAGGCACCTCCCACGTGCCCTGGGGGACCCCAGGCTCCCCTGGAGCTCAGGGTGCCCAGGCCAGGGGCACCTGCCCCACAGATCTGGGCAGACAGACTATAGGGTCACAGCTTCTCGTGGTCCTATAGTCTCCCAGAGAAAACCCACAGCGCAGAGACGGGACACTCCCCGTGGGAGAGTTTGCTCACCCGCGTGTGTTGTTCTGAGTAGATCCTGGGAGTGTTAGGGCGGGGCCCTCGGACATGGACCAGCATCCTTTATCCAGTGCTGACAGACACAGAGGGGGCTGTCAGAGCACGAAGAAGACGTGTGATCGAGAGAGACTAAACCCATCGGACAACAATGTAGATGCCCATCGAGCTACTGAAGCTAGAATCCGAGTGGAGGCGGCGGGAGAGGCGGGGCCTGTGCGGCTTCTTCTAACCCAGCGGTCGGCAAACTCTTCCGTCCACAGAGCCAAACATCAACAGCACAATGACTGACATTTCTTTGGAGAGCCACATTTTCTAAACGTAAACTTCTTCTAACGCCACATCTTCAAGTCAGACTCGCCCAGGCCGTGGTACTTTGTGGGAGAGCCACTCTCATGGGGCCAAAGGGCCGTCTGTGGCTTGCGAGCCGCGGTTTGCCGGCCTCATACCTAGGATGGTCCCTAGTCCTTCCTGCGATGGGGGTGGGCCGCGGTCCCCAGGAAGAAGAGGGCGGAGCTAACACAACCGGCCCGGCTTCCCTGTGAAGCTGCCTCAGGAAGAGACCGGGAATGGTCTGCGGGGGGTTTTAGCGGTGATGGATGGATAGATGTGAAGAGCTAACCCCGAGTTTGACATGGCTGCATTGTTCCCTCTGCTGAAGGCCGGGCCTGGGTGGGCGGCCCCGGCTCCCGCTCGCACGTTCACGCTGGAACTAAGCACATGTGTTGGAATATGGGCCGTCCTCATCATCGCAGAGACGGCTGTGCAGAGACGGGGCAGCTGTGGATGCAGCAGCCACACCCTGGGCTGACCTCAAAGCCGTGGCCTGCCCCCACCCACCCCCCTGCGAGCCCATCCCAGCCCTCGGCCCCCACCTGGCGTGTCACCTCCACATGACAGGGTTCGACAGGCGTGACGCACCTGACCGTGCAGTCAGGGCTCATGAGGGCAGCTTTAACACGTGGCCGCCGCCAGCATAGCAGGCCGTCCTCGTGAATGGAGGCATGCCTGCTGTCGAGTCAGCACAGACCTGCCTCGGTGGGAAGGGGTGTGGGCCATAGTTATGTGCAGTGCGATGTTGAGCTGTAAAGGCTGAAACCCCGCTGCAGGGGCCCTGAAGGTAACCATAGCAACAGCAGCAAACCTCCCGCGCCCCGAACTACACGCAGCCGACCCACCCAGGCGAGGACAGAGGTGTCGCAGGCGCTCGGACGCCGGGCGCTGTCCGGCAGCAGGCCCAGCCGGACAGAGGGTGCCGGGCAGGGCGGCGAGGAGACACCTCTGCCGGGCGGCGGAGAAGCAGCAGGAGACGGACCGGACGGGGCGTCCGACCCCGGGACACGGCCACGGGAGGACATGCCACGTTTGGAGACGAGGGGCGAGGGCCACGCGGGCTCTGCGTCCGGAACCCTGCGGCCAACAAGACAGCTGCTTATTCACAAGCAGAGAGCGCGTCTCGGCGGAGCGTGACCGCCCCGCTCTGATGGGCCATTGTGTCTCCTCGCTCTCCGTTTCCTTGTGTGCGATGCGCGTGCAGGAAGCCTGAATCTGTTACGTACAGGAAATCAGCGCCTTTGTCCGGCGCAGCAGGAGGCCCGGGGAGACAGCCTGGCGTGTGTCTCTCTGATGCACAGGCACAGGGGGGAGGCAGCACCCTCGGAACGTAAAGCTCACCTCCCTCTCACCCGCCGGGCTGAGCAGAGGCACAGAAGCTCCCGCACCTCACGCCCTGGGAGAGCCTGGAGAGGCCCCCAGAGCTGCCCGAAGCCCCGGGGGCTGCGTCCGGCCAGCTTCATAGCCGGGAAGCGGGTGTGGGCGTCCTCCAACGCCAGCCCTGGGCACCCGCGGTCGGGCACACGACCATTCCCTTGGTTTTCACACTTCCATCCCCTCGTCGTTTCTGGAACTCCCATTGGCTACTTGGTACCCCTCCCTCAGGGGGGGCCCTCCCTCAGGGGTGCCCTCCCTCAGGGGGTGCCAGCCCACCCGACAGGAGCCCAGCGGAGGGCCAGGCAGGACCAGCCCGGCGGCTCCCCTGCCCGGCCACACGTGTGCCAGGGAGCCAGGTGCGGGCCTGGGAGGCCGTGCTCTGAGAGGCAACGAGAGGGTTTAGTTAATGAGAGTGAGGACACCCAGAGGCGCTGTCCTGGAAAGGGTGGCCTCCCCGTATCCCAGAGAGCAGTCTGCCCTGGTGCAGCTGGATGCGGGGACTGATGTGTAAATACTCGCCCCGCGGCACTCAGAGCAAGGGCGAACCTCACCATCAGCTGCGGGCGCCCATTGCTGGGACCTTCGGGGCATTTGCAGCAGAACCCAAGACCCTCCCCAGGACCACACACCAGCCTCGGCGTGGCAAGCCTGCCATCTAGTGGCGGCTGTCGGATCTCCTTCTTTCCTTTTTCAAAGTGAAGGGGAATTCCGAATGGGGACGTGGCTGCCTCATAACTAGGAATTCCAATGTTATACTGATATGTCAAATAGCAATATTGGACAGTGACAGCAATCCAGAGCAAACCGTGGAATACGCAGGCGCAGGTTCTGGGCACCCAGCCCGGGCGAGGCCCCCGCCAGGAGCACATCCCTGCGGGCAGCTGGGGCGCACACGCATTCTCTGAGGAAGGACAGGCGTGTACGCTGAAGGCAGGAGTGTGCAGTGCGGAGCTGAGCGCCTCTCGGTGCTCCAGGCCCTGGGAGGCCGCCGCCCCCTCCCCACCCCAGCACCCCCTTTCCTTTCGCCAAACCCGCAGGCACCCAGACCTCTCCTCAGGGCATGGAGAGGAGTGTCTATGTGGCTGCTTGGTTTGGGTTGTTTGTTGGTTTTATAATCTTCATTTTTTAATACACACTGAGTGGCCAGGTGATGATGATCTCTGAAGGCATAATAATCTGGCCACTCAGTGTGTGTGTGTGTGTGTGTGTGTGTGTGTGTGTGTGTGTGTATTAGAGGCCCGGTGCATGAATTCGTGCATGAGTGGGGCCCGGCCAGCCTGGCCAGGAGGAGGGGACATGGGCAGTTGGCCGGCCTGCCTGCTGGTCAAACTCCTGGTCGAGGGGACAATTTGCAAACTAGCCTTTTATTATATAGGATATACACTGAGTGGCCAGATTATTATGTGTTCAGAGATCATTATCATCTGGCCATTCGATGTATATATTTATTGATTTCAGAGAGGAAGGGAGGGGGAGAGAGAGAGAGAGAGAGAGAGAGAGAGAGAGAGAGAGAGAGAAACATCCATGGTGAGAGAGAAACATCCATGATGGATCGGCTGCTTTTTGCACGCCCCCTGATGGATCGGCTGCTTTTTGCACGCCCCCTACTGGGGTTGGAACCAGCAACCCAGGCACGTGCCCTTGACTGGAATCGAACCCGGAACCCTTCGGTCCGCAGGCCGACGCTCTATCCGCTGGCCACGCCGGTCAGTGCCATACTCTTTGTTGCTGAAAGCATCACAGATGCCCCTGTTATTTCCCACGGACCCCTCCAGGTGTTACTGTGCTGGAAGGTAAACAGACAACAGACGCAGGTGCATGCACGCAAATGCAGCGGCGGACGAGCCGGCGATAACTGGGTCTCACTCAGGGCCAGGCCCGGCTCCCGGCCAGGGCTGAGCCACTGGGGGCGGGGCCGCTCCAGCGTCCCGGAGGGAAGTAATGAGAGCAGCACCTACCTCTGCATCTGGAAGCAGGGGGCGTTCCGGCAGATGAAAATAGCCTCTGAGGACGTGCTGTGATGGGCTCCTGGTCCAGTCCAGGCTCCTATTGCCTCCGGAAGCCACTCTTCAGTCACCTGTTCTCCCGGCGCCTGGTCCTGGGGCCTCCCCGCTGCAGGAAGGCCCGGCGGCGGGAGGCGGCTCGTCTCCTCCAATTTGCAGAAGCAGCCTCGGAGGCTGGAGACACCTCGGGGCGGGAGCCTGCGGGGCCGGATGTATCTGCCGGGGCTGGGCTCAGTCCGTGAGCCACAGGCAGGCCTGTGCCCCGTGTGAACTCTTCTCAGCACACGCCATGTGCACCTGGGTTTAATTCACAACTTCTAACAGCTGGAGGCAGGCCCGGCCCCTTTGGCTCAGCGGAGAGCATCGGCCTGAGGACTAAGAGGTCCCAAGTTCAGTTATTAAAGGGCGCATGCCTCCGTTGCAGGCTCCTCCCCGGCCCGGCCCTGGTCGGGACTCATGCAGGAAGCAGCCAATCAGTGTGTTTCTCTCAAATCCATGTTCCTCTCTGTCTTTCCCTCTCTCTTTCACTCTCTCTAAAAATTACTGGGAAAAATATCCTCATGTGAAGATTAAAATAATAATATTAATGTAATAATAAAATAAAATGGTTGATTTAAAAAACTGGAGGCAAAGTCCCTCTCTCTCTGGAATTCATCATGGGATAAATGAATTTGGGGAAATTAATTCGAAAGAAGAGGTTTTTTCCCCAAAAGTAAAAAGTAAAGCCGCAGCCCTGGCCTGTGTTCTCAAGGGTTGGAGCATCATCCAGAGGACCACAGGGTCCCGAGTTCGACTCCCGGTCAAGGGCATGCACTTCAGTTGTAGGTTCAATCCCCAGTCCTGGTCTAGGCCCGAGCAGGAGGAAGCCAATCTCTCTCTCTCTCTCTCTCTCTCTCTCTCTCTCTCTCTCTCTCTCTCTTTCCCCCTTTCTTTCCATTCTCTCTAAAAATTAATGGAAAAAATGTCCTCACTTCTCAGGTGAGAATTAAAAATATAATAATAATCCTATATAATAAAAGGCTAATATGCAAATCAACATATGTTTGCTCCATTCCTAGAAAGATGGAACAGCCAGTCGCTATGATGGGCACTGACCAACAGGGGGCAGATGCTCAATGCAGAAGCTGCCCCCTAGTGGTCAGTGCGCTCCTACCGGGGGCCACTGCTCAGCCAGAACCCAGGCTCATAACCCTAGCCCTAACCCTAACCCTCCTTTGGCTTAGGTCTGTTCCCCAGTCAGTCAGACATCCCCCAAGGGCTCCTGGACTGCTAAAGGGACCCCCCACCCCAGTGCATGAATGTCGTACACTGGGCTTCGAGTAGGAAAGAAAGCTGGGCGGTCTCCACCCTAGGCAGGTCCTCAGACACCGTGCTCAGCTCCGTCAGAGAAATCTTCTCCTAGCCTTATGTCCGACCTCTCTCGCCTGAACTTCCCTCTGCACCCCCCCCCGCCCCATTTACTATTTTATGAAACCCAGGAAGTGCGTGAGGCATTGCCTTCGACAATGTGTGTGTGTGCCTGTTGACCACATTACACTATCTATAGATCTTCTTGCATCCATGTGGATGATTACCCGTTCCACAGTTATTGACTATGCTATCTTCTTTTCACGTTTATTTGCAAACTCATACATTATGTATAAAAACATACGTAATAAAGGCAATCGTCCTTAACATATAAGTATTCCCATTGACCCAATTATAGATCTAATATCTAAATACAGAAATAATGACTTAATAATATACTGAGGTGGTCGGGCACCAGCCCCCTCGCTGACTGCTCGCTGCCCGGGCTTTGTGATGCCGTGGCAGAGCCAGCGTGGAGTTCGAGCTGAAGCAGCACACGCCCCTCGCACGTTTCCCGTGGGAGCTGCCCGGCAGGCAACCTTGGGCTGCGGGTTCTGGCCTCCCCGACGGACCCGCCCCCCCAGCACCAATCCGTGCCCCGGACCTCTCGTGTGTAAATGCATGCACACGGCAAAGCCCTGATCCACTCGGATAATCACTGCTTTTACTTGTGACAATACCTCCGAAATTCTAATTGCATGTTTGACAGTGTTGATTTCTGCCTCTGATGGCATGTATTAGTCATGTAATTAGAAAGCTCGTCTTTCATTTCAGTTGATTGTGTGATCCGTGTGAGCTCTGCACCGGGGTCTGGCATTGCCTTTCCCGGAAATGACCCGAGGGGAGGTTTAATTTTTTGTTTTTATTTTTCTCCGCGGGGAGGTTCTGAGCTGCAGGTCCCTCTGTGGACGGTGCCTGCTGGCCCGCCGGACGGTGAGAGGCACAGAGCGCTGCCAGCGCAGCCTCTTGCAGGGGGGTGCCGTCCTCGTTAGGATCAGTGCGTGGAAACGGTGTCATCATTCCAGGCACGAGCTCCTTTCCCGGGTGAGGTGCAGCGCCCACCAAGCCCTGAAGGACTCGGAGACGCCACGGGCACAACGCTCTCCCCAGGAACGCACAACAGAAGCTGCAGCATCACAATCTGAATGCAGTTTTGTTTTTTAATCACGTTACTATTGAGCCTATAATGAAAACTAGCGTATTCCGCCAGGGGTAGCGTTACCCATCGAGGGCTCGCCTCGGGCCTGGATGGAGTTTTCCCTGAGCAGCCGCCCGCCTAATGAGAATCCTGTGTTTATAACCAGTTACCCCCCGCCGCTTGGAGTGGGGAAACTATCACCGCAATGCCGCGTGCATTTTTATGTCCTGTCTTTTCTCACTCCCGTCAGTCCCTCCTCCGAAATCCTGAAATGGCAATCTGTTTTCACTGTCTATAAATTATTTATGTAACTATGAGTTATATTTTCCACTGGTCATAAATTATGACAATTAGTTAAATGTGTTGAGTCTTCTGGAACGTTTATTTTCATTTTTTTTAAAATATATTTTATTGCTTTTTTAACAAAGAGGAAGGGAGAGTCAGAGAAATAGAATTAGAAACATCGATCAGCTGTCTCCTGCACATCCCCCACCGGGTTTGTGCCCACAACCAAGGCACATGCCCTTGACCGGAATCGAACCCGGGACCCTTCAGTCTGCAGGCGGATGCTCTTCCACTGAGCCAAACCGGCCAGGGCTCTGCTTCTATATTATTCATTAGTTTATTTTGTTCATTTGGTTCCTTATTCATTTATTTTGATTATTTTGATTCAATTGTGGATAGATATGTACTTATTCCCATTTTAGGATTCATGTTTTTTATCTATTTTTCTTCTGCTTCTTAAAGAATACCCTTCAACTTTCATGTAATCCTGGTTTGGTGGTGATGAACGTCTCTCCTTTGCTGCTCATCACTTTGAATATTTCATGCTGATACCTTCTGGCCTTCATAGTTTCTGTCGGTTAAAAAATCAGCTGACAATCATATGGGCACTCCCTTTTAAGTAATGAACTGCTTTTCTCTTGCTGCTTTTAAGATTCTGTGTTTAACCCTTGGCATTTGAATTACAATGTGTCTTGGTGTGGTCCTCTTTGGGTTCCTCTTGTTTGGGGTTCTCTGTGCTTCCTGGACTTGTAAGTCTATTTCTTTCACCAGGTGGGGGAAAGTTTTCTGTCATTTCTTCAAACAGGTTTTCAGTATCTTGCTCCCTCACTTCTCTGGCACTCCCATGATGCAAATGTTGGCATACTTGAAGTTGTCCCAGAGACTCCTTACACTGTCTTCATATTTTTGGATTCTTTTTTCTCTTTGCTCTTCTGATTGGGTGCTTTTGGCTTCCTCATATTCCAAATCACTGATTTGATTCTTGGCATCCTCTACCCTACCAAATATTCCCTATATAAAAGGAACAGTCAGAAATGAATGGTACACCATCATTTTTCTTTCCATTTATAATCATTTATAACATTAAGCATTGATACCAAGTATTAAACTGCGCCTGAATTCAACTAAATATTGTATGGCTGAACCGAAAATTGAGCACTCAATTTCTCTAGTTCCTAGGAAGGCAGTTCCTGATATGGAGGCTCTTGCTGTTCCTATGGCTTTTCTGTGCTGATAAAAATAAGACCGGGCACTCACGGGGTCTACACCTGTGTTATGTCCCATCCGTCCTCCTCACTCTGTATGGTCACGGGGCACCGAGAAGGGTGACAATGGTATACTGTTCATAGACAGCGCCTTTTTCCTGGGTCTTTGGAAAAGAACAAAAGGATTTGCCAGCACAAAACTTTACAGCAGCGATGGTTCTGAGGAGCTGTTTTATGAGGAAATAACCCACTTTTACTCTCGGGACACAGACCGTGGCCTCGGACTCAGACACCATCCGCCCAGGAACTGGGTTATTGCTTCATAAAACAGTGCGGAGGCCTTGCTATCACTTAATTTAAAAGCAGGACAGCTCCTGCTCTGTTTTTGCTTAGTTGTTCTCAAAAACTCCTAGGTTTACTGCTCTTTCTCTTTCAAAAGAAAAGATCTGTTCCAGTTTGACCGCGTACGTGTGCTTCGGTTTCTCTGGCAAACCTGGACTAACCTCCCCCACCCCTGCCCCCGCCCACACGGATCAGGGCTGCTCCCCGGCAGCTCCCCTTCCCCGGAGTGCCCCCCTCTCACGCTGTGCTCCACGTGACCCCAGCCTATTAGCGTTTCGGATTGGCACCCAGCCCCCGGCCGTGTCCTCACAGGCTTCTGGGGAAACTGGCCACATCTCAGAGTGGCCCCCGTGAGGACCGTCTTCCTGGAGGTGAAATGCAGCAGAAGCACCCCCTCCACCCCCAGACACCTTTGCTGGGGGCAGAGGTAGCGTCCAACATGCGGTGACCAGTGCAGGGGCCAGCGGCAGCCCCCGGCACTCACCGCGAGAGGTCCTCACAGCCAGCACGCCCGTGGACAGCAGGGGACGTGCTGCCAGCTTTCCATCTCAGAGCAGGCGTGTGCCCCGTTGTGTGGCCCATTCGCACCCCAGTCCTGAGGACACGAGTTAGTTAAGGCAGCGGTCACCCTCCGGCCGTCCACGGGCCACTGGGGTCCGTGAGGTTCGAAAGGTTGGCGACCGCTCCCTGCAGGAACGCCCTCTCGTCTCAGAGACACGCTTTCGAAATGGTGCCGTTACCTGCTCCCGTTGCCGTGAGCTGGCCCCGTCCAGGCAGGATTTCTCACTGACCGACGTGAGTGAGGATGCTGGCGGGACATTAGGCATTTGGGGGAAGAGGGAAGTGGAGGCACAGACAGAGGGGCTGGGTTCCCGCGGAAAGGACGGCAGGAAACAGCATCCCCAGCTGGCGCCCCGGCCGGACAGCGATGCTCCCGCCGGCCACCCCGGCTGGGGACACCCGGCCCTGCAGACCGTGTCTGAGGGCTCCGAAGTGCCAGCACCCACCCTTCGCTCTCAGGGGTGGGGGACGCCCCTCCCTCGGGCCATCGGAGGCCCTCAGAGTCAGCCCCTGCCCGGGCGTGAGGGGAGTGAATGAAGTGTCCGAGCTCATAGAGAAGGCTGACTTTATGCTTTGTATTCTGGTGGCCCTTGAGTGGTGTTACGGTCCTGCCCCTGGCTTCCAGGCGCGTCTCACACCTGTCCATTGGGGCTCCCTGCTGCCGCCCATTCAGCACCAGCCGGAGGACGGTGTCCGAGCCACGCACCTGCTGAGACTGTGCGTGGTCTGCGGGACGCTGGTTGTTAGGCAGCAGGGAGTACAAGTGTCCGGTCCACGTCTGGTTCGCTGACCTGTGAGCCCACTTAGATGTGCATCGTGGACCTCCAGTCCCGTGGCCCCACGTGGCCGCGTCTAACGCACTCAGGAGCGGACGGGGCTGCGGTGGGGCCGCCAGGCCCAGGCGTGTTCCCGAAGGACACGCACGGCGGCTCTTCCTCTCCCTGCAGGACGGGCCGCGGGAGGCAGGCCCGGCTCTGTAGAACCGGGAGTGCGGACAGGAACACGAGGACTCCTCCCCTTGCTGCCGTGGGTTCAGCACAGAAATCATTTCCCCCGACGTCAAAGGCGTCTCACAGAGCCAGCCCCCTGCTGGGCGATAACAGGCCGTTCCGAGGGAGGCAGTAAGCGCCAGCCTTCCTCCGGCCGGAACAGGCGCCCAAATCTCCTTATCTCCCAGGAGACAGCCAGCCGGGCGGCCCTCCTCCCCCTCCCAGGCAGCCGGTGGGATCCGGCGGCCGCGCAGCCCAGGGCGGTTTCAAAGAGGCTTTCTTCTAAAGTCGCACCGTGACCTCCTAAGCCTGTCACTCGTTTGTCTCGGTGTTTCTGGATTACTGCCGCTACGAATTCCATTTTCCGTTACCTTCCTCACACACGTGGCTCAGCCACTCCAGCAGGGCGTCCGCCCCACAGCGAGCGGAGCGAGGCTGAACGCAGAGCGGGAGGCGATGGTCGTGAACGGGGTTGGGGATCGTTGGAGGGGGGAGGGGGGGCATCCTGGAAGCCGGCGCATCCCCCAGCTCAGCTCCAGCACTCTTTTTTTATTCCTAAACGTCCTTTGCAGCTCCTACAGTGAGCAGAGGTCATCGGCATTCGTTTATAACTGTGTCTAAATACGGTGCTCCAGAAGTTATTCTCGTTTTTCAGAAAACGCCTGACACTGGAAACAGCTCTCCTTGCAGAGAATTGCCGGAGCATGGCCTCGTGACCTGTGGTTACATAAATGGAAACCCTGAGAAGGGACCTCTTTAGATTCTGCAGATTCCGGTCACTTAGCTGTAGCTAATTATTCATTACTAGAGGCCCGATGCACGAAGATTCGTGCAGGAATGGGCCTTCCTTCCCCCGGCTGCCGGCACCACCTACACTCCGGCCTGGAGCCGCCTTTCTGTCTGCCCAGAGGCCCGGAGCAACGGGGGTGGTGCAGAAGACCTACATCATTGCCATGGCAACAACATAAGCATCCCGCCCCCAGCAGCTCAGCACCTCTGTATGCAAATTAACCCTCCATCTTTGTTGAGTTAATTTGCCTACTCCCTACTGATTGGCTGGTGGGCATCGTGAAGTTAGGGTCAATTTGCATCTTTCTCTTTTATTAGTGTATACTAGAAGCCCAGTGCACAAAATTTGTGCACTGGGGGAGGGTGTCCCTCAGCCCAACCTGCACCCTCTCCAATCTGGGACCCCTCTGGGGATGTCTGACTGCCTGTTTAAGCCCGATCCCATAGGCAGTCAGACATCCATCTCACAATCCAGGACTGCTGGCTCCCAACCGCTTGCCTGCCTCTGGCTGATTGCCCCTAACCACTCTCCAGCAGGCCAACCTCTCGCAGTCCCTCCCCCCTGCCAGGTGGCCCCCCAATGGCTCCGATTGGGGGAGGGCCAGCCGGCCAACCCCAGAGTTCACTCCCCTCAGCCAACCAGCACCCCTTCCCCCATAGGCCTCAATCACCAGCCAAGCCAAAGGACCCCACCAGGCCTCCAGTATGAAATAAAGCACTAAATGGCCCATCAAGAATAAGACAGACTATGGTATATATAAAAGCCTAATATGCGAATTGTCTCACAGGAGTTCTCTCACTCGCTCTGACATGTGCTGACCACCAGGGGCAGCACGAAATTAAGGAAGGCCCCTGCTGGCAGCCCTAAGGCCCCCATCGGCCCTGATTGCTGGCCAGGCCTAGAGACCCCACCCATGCACCAGCCTCTCATGGTGAAATAATGAGAGAGCTCTGCCTTCTCTCCTCCCACTCCAACTGGGAGGTGCTAACTTCCTCAGAGAAAAGACTAGCCGGGCCTTGGACTAACGGTCAGTGCCGATTGGAGGAACTGTCTACTCACTTCTGAAATGGTGCCATCTGGGTTCAGTGAATGTTCTGGTCAGTCTTGTTTCTCTAAACAACACCCATACTGGTTTGTTGTATATCGATAAGTCATGCTGAATGGGAAGTTGAGCAGAACTGTAAGGAATTTAAGTATTTCTTTCTTTGACATACAAGGTACTTCCTAATGAAAGTGCTCAAAATGTGAATTATTATTGACTCTTTAATACAAAAGTGCCCATTTGTTAAATGAATATGGGTGTTAAAAGGCTTCTTGGAAAACCTATTCACACACACACACACACTCACACACACATACACACATACTCACACACACATACACACGCACTCACATACACATGCACTCACACATGCGCGCGCACGCACTGACACACGCTCACACACATACATACACACATACTCACACACACATACGCACGCACTCACATACACATGCACTCACACATGTGCGCACACACACTGACACACGCTCACACACATACACACACTCACACACACTCACACATACACACACTCACACACACACACTCACACACACACACTCACACACACACACTCACACACACATGCACCTTACAGACAGCATGCTAAGAGACACCAGCCAGGACTTTAAAGTGACAGCAAAGACCCAGGTCTGCTAGGACTGACCCCTCACTCCCCTCTCATGGTTCCCTGGGGGCGCTGTGTTTGATTTTTTCCTAGATTAAAGCATTTCTGATTTACTTTAAAATTTTAAAACTTTCTTTTTGCAATATGAAGAATTTAATGGTTCTATCATTCCAGCTACACACACACACACACACACACACACACACATATACACACACTCACACGCAGTATCATTTCTCCCATTTACCTAGAATAATAGCTCCTTTGAATTATAGATCCCACAGAGGTGGTCATTCAATTATTCATCAAGTAACTCCAACAAAGGATGTGGCTTGAGAAGCTGCCGGAGTGCCGGCGAGGCAGTGTGCCGGAATGCTGGTAAGGCAGTGTGCCGGGGTGCTGGGGTGCCGGGGTGCAGGAATGCCAGTGTGCCGGTGAGGCAGTGTGCCAGAGTGCCAGTGTGCCAGCGAGGCAGTATGCCGGTGTGCCGGCGAGGCAGTGTGCCAGAGTGCCAGTGTGCCGGCGAGGCAGTGTGCCGGTGTGCCGGCGAGGCAGTGGCCGGTGTGCCAGAGTGCCAGTGTGCCGGCGAGGCAGTGTGCCGGCGAGGCAGTGTGCCGGCGAGGCAGTGTGCCAGAGTGCCAGTGTGCCGGCGAGGCAGTGTGCCGGCGAGGCAGTGTGCCGGCGAGGCAGTGTGCCAGAGTGCCAGTGTGCCGGCGAGGCAGTGTGCCGGTGTGCCGGCGAGGCAGTGTGCCGGCGAGGCAGTGGCCGGTGTGCCAGAGTGCCAGTGTGCCGGCGAGGCAGTGTGCCGGTGTGCCGGCGAGGCAGTGTGCCGGCGAGGCAGTGGCCGGTGTGCGGGGGTGCCAGTGAGGAGGTAACTCTAGAGCCCAGAGAGCCCGGAGAGAACAGCCTGTTGGTGTTTGTCCACACGCACTCAGCTCTCCCCGGCGGACTCAGAGCAGCGTCCAAGCCCGGTGAAGTCTCCGCTGCACTGGAGAAGAAGGGCATCCTGGGTGGGGGAGGGGCCATGGGTGAGGGAGGGGCCCTGGGTGGGGGAGGGGCCCTGGGTGGGGGAGGGCACCTGGGTGGGGGATGGTTCCTGGGTGGGGGAGGGGCCCTGGGTGGAGGAGGGGCCCTGGGTGGGGAAGGGGCCCTGGGTGGGGGAGGGTCCCTGGGTGGGGGAGGGGCCCTGGGTGGGGGAGGGGCCCTGAGTGGGGGAGGGGTCCCTGGGTGGGGGAGGGTCCCTGGGTGGGGGAGGGGCCCTGGGTGGGGGAGGGCCCCTGGGTGGGGGATGGTCCCTGGGTGGGGGAGGGGCCCTGGGTGGGGGAGGGGTCCCTGGGTGGGGGAGGGGCCCTGGGTGGGGGAGGGCACCTGGGTGGGGAAGGGGCCCTGGGTGGGGGAGGGGCCCTGGGAGGGGTAGGTAGGGCCCCTGGGTGGGGAGAGCCCCTGGTGGGGGAGGGTCCCTGGGTGGGGGAGGGTTCCTGGGTGGGGGAGGGTGCCTGGGTGAGGAGGGTTCCTGGGTGGGGAGGGGCACCTGGGTGGGGAGGGGTCCCTGGGAGGGGTAGGTAGGGCCCCTGGGTGGGGAGAGCCCCTGGTGGGGGAGGGTCCCTGGGTGGGGGAGGGTTCCTGGGTGGGGGAGGGTGCCTGGGTGAGGAGGGTTCCTGGGTGGGGAGGGGCACCTGGGTGGGGAGGGGTCCCTGGGAGGGGTAGGGCCCCTGGGTGGGGGAGGGCCCCTGGGTGGGGGAGGGGTCCCTGGGTGGGGGAGGGTTCCTGGGTGGGGGAGGGCCCCAGGTGGGGGAGGGGCCCTGGGTGGGGGAGGGGTCCCTGGGTGGGGGAGGGTTCCTGGGTGGGGGAGGGTGCCTGGGTGAGGAGGGTTCCTGGGTGGGGAGGGGCACCTGGGTGGGGAGGGGTCCCTGGGAGGGGTAGGGCCCCTGGGTGGGGGAGGGCCCCTAGGTGGGGGAGGGGTCCCTGGGTGGGGGAGGGTTCCTGGGTGGGGGAGGGTTCCTGGGTGGGGGAGGGCCCCTGGGTGGGGGAGGGGCCCTAGTTAGGGGAGGAGCCCTGGGTGGGGGAGGGGTCCCTGGGTGGGGGAGGGTTCCTGGGTAGGGAGGGCCCCTGGGTGGGGAGGGCCCCTGGTGGGGGCATGGGATTAACTAGTGCAGTCCCGGCACAGAACATTCACGCTGAGTTGCATCTTCTGAGCTCCCGTCTGCCGTGAGGCGGGGTTACGTCCAGTGTTTCCTGATGCGTTCTTTGCGGGGCACGGACCTGCGTCCGTGGGTCCCGGAGGCGGTCGGGCGTTGCTGGCTCTGAGCCCCTGTGAGCAGTGCCCGGAGCTGCAGGCGCCTGGTGGCGAGGCGGCCGAGGTGAGGGTGTCTGCAGCGCCTCTGAGGGGCTGTGACTCGGGCCCTGGGATTCGGGGTGAAGCCGTGGGACACGGGCACCGGCAGCCAGCAGGGACTCCGCGTGTCCCGGGCCTGTCCGTCCCCGTGGCGATTCGCATGCCACTGGTGCAATCAGACCGGGGGTGTCTGGGAGAAGGCACGCCCTTATAAATCCCTGCACCCCCTAACTGACAGCGCTCAAGGTGCATTATTCACGGCGCTGTCAGACAACAGGGCTGCGTTTCATTTCACTAAATTATTCTTCCATCCACTTGACCAATTCTGATTCAAAGCAACCAAAAGCCAGGAAAATTACCCTTCTATCAAACCTTACGGTGAAAAATAACACGGCTTCATCGTAACCAATAGAACGTGTCAGGAGGCACAGTGTGACCTCTCCATGTGGAGTTTGTTAGCATGGAGTGTTTGCAAACAGTGGTTTTGTGAGAACAAAAGCAGGAGTTCCGGTTTCAGCCCCCACCCCCTGAGCCCCACCTTCCTCAGTCCAGGAGGCCCAGCCCCTCCGGCTCTCTGTCCGGCTACGTGGGGCGGTCCTTCCTTAGTTCTCAGGTCTGGGACTGGGGAGCAAGTCCCTGAGAACATCTGAGGGCTGGTCCTTCTCCTCTCCCTTCCGGCCGCTCAGAGGAACCTTCTGACTCCCCCTCCCAACCTTCCCTACTCTGCTGGACCCTGGGCAAATGGAGCCCAATACACCCCACTGCTCCCACCGCTCCCCTGCCCCTCCTGCAGGAGTGAGACGCCCCTTACAGAGGAGGAAGCAGACAGAGCTAGCGAGGCCCAGGTCAGAGTGCTGACCTCACACCCAGGCTCCACCTCAGCGACTCCTCCCCCGGAGCTGACAGTCCGAGTGGTCCCCGGCCAGCTGCTCCTGCTGGGCTGTGACCGGGGGGCAGCCACCTTCCCTGGCGACTGACTCTCCCCTGGCTCTGAGTTCAGGGCCTCTCTGAACGTCACAGTGAAACCCTCCTAAATGGGGGGAGGGTGTCTTTCTTATTAGGAAAAAAAAAAAACAGCCCTAACGGGTTTGGCTCAGTGGATAGAGTGTCAGCCTGCGGACTGAAGGGTCTCAGGTTCGATTCCGGTCAAGGGCATGTATCTTGGTTGCGGGCACATCCCCAGTGGGGGGTGTGTAGGAGGCAGCTGATGGATGTTTCTCTCTTATCAATGTTTCTAACTCTCTGTCCCTCTCTCTTCCTCTCTGTGAAAAAATCAATAAAAATAAAAATAAAATAAAATAAAAAAATAAACAGAATCAGCAACCCGCATGGAGAACCAGGAACTCACCAGCAGCCTCAGCTCCATCACTGCCTTCTGCCTTGCTGCCAGCTCGCAGAGCCCTCTCCTGGTCCCTGCACCAAGCCTAAATAAGGCCCCACCTGCTCCTCCTCAGCGCAGCCTTCATCATGTCGCTCATGATGTGTGCCATCAGAGCACAGGCACACAGCCTCAGTGACAGCACCCGCCTCTGCTCCGCTCCATCCTGCCGTGTTCACACGCAGCCCGAAGACCCCCCAACACCCCCTGTGCAGCCTGATCCAGCCACTCTCACCCCCACGCTGCCCCACACCCCCTGTGTGGCCCAATGCAGCCACCCTCCCCCCCACGCTGGCCAATACCCCCTGTGCAGCCCGATGCAGCCAACCCCCCTCCCCCCCCACACACACACACACACATGCTGCCCTGCACCCCCTCACTCGTTTCTAAAATTACATTACTCTCAGAGGAACATGCACCTGCAAACACAGCGACTGTGGTGACCAGGACAAAGCCCCAAATTCACACACTGGAAGAGGGAGTTCACACAGGAAAATAAACACGACCATGTATTTACCCACTTCCCTTCTCTTTGGCCAAAGTAAATCAATGCCGGGGATTCTCACGTGTGTGATCCCAGAGGCGGCTGGCTGCGTGGGGGCCGAGATCACCCACACTGGGTGTGCGGAGTGGCAGACGCAGAGCCGTACAGACCCGGCTGGCATGGAGGTCGACAACAGGCACCCGGGGCAGCTGCCCGGAGCAGCACAGGCCCAGGACCCGCCTCTGTGACCTTTAATCCCCGGGGTCACTGGGAGGGAAGGGGCTGAAATAGACTTACTCTACTGAAGGACTTGTTCTAATTATGTTAGTAAATACCACAGGTTAGTGATTACAAGGGAGCACGTATAGGCAGCTACTAAGGTGGCTTCCCTCTTCCTTCTGACGGTGTGTACCACAGGAAGTGTAAGGCATCGGTACAGGAAACGCATCACTGACCCCTAAGTCTCCTCACGGCAGCTGCCCGGCCGGCGGCCTCTCGTCAGGGGCTGTGATTGGATCCATCTGAGAGCCCAGGTGCCAGAGGCACCTCTCCCGCCCCGTCTGCCTACAGCTTTCCTGGGCGTTTAAACTAACTTTTCAAACTTGGTGTCCCTCAGATTTTCACTCCAAAATCCTACGTGTAAAGGCAAGAAAAATGTCTTTTTTTCTTCCCTTGCTATGGCCTTGCACAATTTATGAGAAGCCCCTGGCCATGAAACCCCGAGATTGTTGGCTCCTCTGATTCCAAGAGCCTCTCTGTCCAAACTGCAAGGTGAGCTACTCTCAAGGCTACATTCCCGCATGCCCCTCCTCCCTGCTGTTTCCACAGCTCAGGCATGTGCCCTGACTCCTCACACCAAGGAGTGTCTAGGTAGCAGAAAGTGCTCTTCCCCCTCCCTTTCTGCCCAAGCCTTCCCTTTTGCAAATTCTCTGTAACTTCTGCGCTGATCGTGGTTCAGGCTTGGGAAGAACACTGATGAGACACCTCCTTAGGACATCTGCAAACGAACTTTGAACAACCCCAGATATCTGCTCAACCACAACGGAATTCCCCTTTCCCCCCTTCTCTCTCTCCTTCTGGGAGGAAGCAGACCTCCCAGTCTCAGAGCCCTGATTTCCTTTATTTTATGGTAAAATTTTCATGGGAGGAGGGGCTGAGACCTCATTGCTGAGAGTGATCTGCATTTCCCAGGCACTTCTGCTAGGAGGCTCGCCTCCCCTTTTTATCGTTACCCATCTAGGCAGCCATTTGACCCGAAAAAGTGGCCAGCCACCCCCCCAGGCCTGCGTGGGCATCGGAGTGTGTGGGAGGGAGTGGGGAGACCCGAGGGGTACCGAGCCGCAGCTCTGCAGCTCTAGGACTGGAGTACGAGTCTCACTTACAACAAGGAGCCCCTCATCCTCCTGGAAATAAAGGTGTAGGCGCCCAACAAGCCCACTCTGACTTTTCCATCCTGTTTGTGCTGCTGGCAGAGACAATGTGTGTTGTCCTGGTTCGTACTCACATGCTCCCCACACAGGTAGACGGAAGGAAGCAGAACCAATATGCAGGGTCAGACCAACCCACCAGGAGTCAAAACATCATCTCATCCACATCATCTCATCATCATCATCTCATCCACATCATCTCATCCACATCATCTCACCCTCATCATCTCACCCACATCATCTCCCCCACATCATCTCATCCACATCATCTCATCCACATCATTTCCTCGCCATCATCTTCTCACCATCATCTCGTCACGATCATCCCCTCACCATCACCTCATCCACATCATCTCATCCACATCATCTCCTCACCATCATCTCATCCACATCATCTCCTCACCATCATCTCATCCATATCATCTCACCATCATCTCATCCACATCATCTCCTCACAATCATCTCACCATCATCTCACCATCATCTCATCCACATTATCTCTGCACCATCACCTCATCCACATCATCTCCTCACCATCAGCTCATCCACATCATCTCATCGCCTGATGACTAAGGACTATAGCTGACATTCATTACTGTACCATCCCCTTCGTAGTCCTGTCTCCTGCACCTGCTGGGAGGCAGGATTGGATGCCTGTACATACCAGGCCTTCTTGGTGGGCTGGCCTCCTCGGCAAACACCTTATAGGATGCAACCCTGCCTTCATGATTGAACACAGACACACACAGCCCGAGCTCACCCAGGGGTTTCCCGGGAACAATGAGCGCAGCTGCCAGGCCCTGGGTCCCCATGTTCTGTGGAGACAGCTCTGTGCCCGTGCCTGACCCGGGCCTACCAGGAACCCCACGCCCTGTGCACATGCTCCTGGAGGTGGCCCTTGGTGCCTTCAGTCAAGGAGCCTCCTGGGTTGGTGACAGGCAGAAGCCGCTGTCAATCAAATATGTACAAATACACTTTCTAATTGTACCGAGAGAAGCGACTGAGTGAAGTCAACGAGACATCAATTATCCAAATCTCTTTCTTTTGCACAGAAATTCAGCCCTTCCATCAAACCTTTCACAGTGGTTTGGCTTCGATATCTCCAAAAAAATCAGTTTTCTTCTAATTAAGACGATAATGGTAGCTTTCCTCCGAGGTACGTTCTTAATGAGCAAACTAATTTACGAATCCGCGCTGCCCACAGGCCTCTTTTCCCGGATAAACGCAATTACCCTGCCCTCTGGTACCTGCCTCTCTCTTTAATTTACCATTTGATTCCCATGTAATTTAATACTGAACATTGCTTTGGCTGGCAGAAATATTTGAAATGAATTTGTATTGATTAGCCAGCTTCTCTGATAAGCAAACTTTAATTCAGTTTCGGAATGGTAGGACAATAAATTTCCCACTTCGAAGTCACTGTATTTGCCCTGGCAGACCTGTTGATTGTATTGTGTGCCCACCAACCAAAGTGTTTGGTTGAGCACCTTTCCGATGCACCGAAAGGTCTCTCTCAGTTCAGTTCCCAGTCAGGGCACATACTCAGGTGTGGGGTTCCATCCACAGTTGCTGTGTGTACAGGATTCAATGTTTCTCTCTCACATCAGTGTGCCTCTCTCTCCCCCTCTCTTTTCCTCTCTCTGAAATCAATAAAAGTATTTCTTTAAAAAGAGAATAAAATCTATGGGAAATATTTTTCAAATGTGAAGCTCCACAGAAATGCTAAATCCTTCCCCAGACACCATCCACCTGTCTCAGGATCTCGTGGATTCTCAGGATGCGTCAGCCCTCCCCTCGCCAACCCCAGCAGCTCTTTCATTCACAAGAAAACGGCTCCTTCCCGCTCCCTCTGCCCCGACCCCAGCCTGGGCCTCCATGGGGGCCCTCCCACGGCACCCCACACAGCACCCCCCACAGCGCCCTCCTACAGCGCCCTCTCAGGAAACCCCGCCATCTGCCATCTCATTCGGAATCAAAGAGCAGGGAGTGGGAGCGGGGAGCGGGTTCCCGTCTCGGCTAAGGCACCCACAGACAGGGCCGCCCCAGGAGAATGGAACGGGAGCCACACAGGCTGGAAATTATCCAGTAACCAATTAAAAAGGAAACGGAACCAATAACTCTAATAATATTGCTAGTTAAGCTAATTTGTCCAGAAATCATCATTCCATCTGCACACTCCTACATGACCGTTTGCACTAAACGCTCTAAATTCAGGGTGCGTCTCCCACCCTCAACACAAAGCAGCATCGCCAGCCCGGCAGGCGAGCTGCTCTTTAATTATGCATCGTGGCGTGGAGGGCGGCCGGGGTCACGTCTCCAGAAACCAAACGCCCGGCACCACATAATGCTGCGGAGGCGCGGGCTCCACCACGACGCAGGCTGCCCTGACCCCTCCCCTCCGGGTGCAGTGAAGGGAGAGGGCAAAGCTTCCTCGTTGGGTGTGACAGGGCAGTGATACATCTCAGCATCCGCAAAGCCGGAGAGAAAATCAGGAATCACTCCTGTTCCAAAAGGTCATGCTGCTTCAAAGGTCAGCATTAAACTGGAAAAGACAGAGAGGGAGAAGGAAGACCCAAAAAAAACTTTAAACTTTCCATACAAAGGAGCAAGAGCCGATACCCATAGCTCTGGGTCTGGCGCCCCACTGAGGGCAGTCTGCATCGAGGTGTCTAGATGGAGACACATCTGGAGAGAGGTACTCTGCGTAGATATCTAGGCCTGGTAGAACCAAAGAACGAATGTACTTACTAGAGGCCCCAAGCACGAGATTCATGCACTGGAGGGGGGGTCCCCCAGCCCAGCCTGCACCCTCTCACAGCCCGGGACCCCTCGGGGGATGTCCAACTGACAACGTAGGCCCACTCTCCGTTGGACATCTGGCAGTCGGACACCCTTAGTGCTGCCACAGCGGCGAGGGAGGCTCCCACCACCACCACTGCACTCGCCAGCCATGAGCCCGGCTTCTGACTGAGCTGTCCCCTGTAGGAGCGCACTGACCACCAGAGCATCTGCCCCCTTTGGTCAGTGTGCGCCATAGCAAGGGATGATTCTGCCATTTGGTCCATTTGCATATTACCCTTTTATTACATAGGATATACCTAGCCCATGGACATGGGCAATAGGGTGGTAAAGACCTAGTGAGGGATTGGGAAGAGGAGGAGAA
Organism: Pipistrellus kuhlii; assembly: GCF_014108245.1. Classification (NCBI taxonomy): domain Eukaryota; kingdom Metazoa; phylum Chordata; class Mammalia; order Chiroptera; family Vespertilionidae; genus Pipistrellus; species Pipistrellus kuhlii. Next base: position 1,092,129 of record NW_023425582.1, read on the forward strand.
AGGGGAGTAGGGAAAGAATGGGAGATATCTGTAATACTATCAACAATAAAAAATATATTTAGCTGAAACTGGTTTGGCTCAGTGGATAGAGCATTGGCCTGCAGACTGAAAGGTACCAGGTTCGATTCTGGTCAAAGGACCACGCCGCGCCCATCCCACTGACCGTGCGGCATGGATCGGTCTTCGCAGCGACCGCTGTGCCCTTGCGGCCTCGGAGGCCATTTCTCACTGACCCGTCTCTCCAGGGAGGGGTGGCTGTCCGGGACTCCTTGGCACTCTGACGCAGACTGGCCTTGCCCGCGTGTCTTCATCCCAGTGACGGGCTCTCTGTTCACATCCCTGATCGATAACAAGCCCCACTGCTTACTTAAAGCTCGAGCGGAGTGCGCCGGGAGCGCTCAGCGGGCTGCGTGTGGACAGGGAAGACGGGTGGCCGCACGTACGTGTGGAGACGGGATGCCCGTGTGCTAATGGAAGCCGTGAAGCCCGGGAGCCTCCTGTCTCCAAACCGAGGTCGGCCCAGGCTCTGCCATCAGCGCCTTCTCTCTCCTGCATTTATGACCTCAGAGAGGAAGGGGAAGGGGGAGAGAGAAACATCGATGAAGAGAGAGTCCCGGGTCGGCTGCCTCCTGCACGCCCCCTGCTGGGATGGAGCCGCCACAGGGCGTGTCCCTGAGGGGCAGGGCTCTGTGCCCCCCGGTTTGCAGGTCTACCCTCAGCCTGCAGCAGGTGGTCCCCCATGGTGACCACGGGGTCTGCCTTCACTGCACCCAATCAGGAGCAGGACAGAGCACGACGGCCCAATGGGAAGTGTCTGTGAGCTGGGCTAGACTCTGCGTGAATCCCTGAGACCACGTCCCATCGGCGGCTCGGCCTGTGGTGTCACCGGGGGCCTGGTGAGCAGCCCCAAGCGCGGAAACCAGAGCAAGAATCCCGATTGGACCTCCAGCCCCTCAGCCCGCCTCCTCTCCCCCGGGGCGCTGCCATCCGTGTCACTAAATACTTTCACTCGGCATGTCTAACGGTGGGTAGACAGGCCGGGAAGTTAGCTGAGATTTCCCAATAGTACATACGGGAAGACAGGACCAAATGGTTTTGAAAAAGAAGAAGAAAACGGGACGAAGGAGTAAAACAGCTGCTGTGCTTCGGGTCCAATTACTCAGGAGCCACGGATCCGCCTGCGGTGTCCACCAAGGAGCTGGCCCGCAGGTGAGGGGGCAGAACAGAGACGCACAGACACGTCCGCACAGACAGGCCGGTGGTTTCCTCCAACGCGACAAAGCGGCTGGTGGAGGAGGGACTGCCCTTCCCGCCCTCCCCACAGACGATGCTGGGACGTGGATGCTCCGGACCATGTCTGCGTGCACTTGCCTCGGCCTTGGCCTCACACAGGGTCAAACCAACATGGATCTCGCTGCAAAATGTCACCCCACAAACCTGGGGGGGACCTAGGACCTAAGAGTCGGCAAAGTGTTCTGAGCCTGGACATCGAGAGCTCAGCTGATGAAGGAAAAAGACAGTGAACTTCACAAGACCGGATGCCTTTCCTCTCTGAAGCCCTGGGCATGGGCGAAGCCGGGCACAGACGGAGGAGACACTCGCCAGTGGCCGCCTGACCGCAGACCAGCCCCTGTGCCCGGGGACGCGCACGCCGCCAACCAGAAAGGCTGCTGCAGGCACGGCCTCCCGTTTCACACCCACCCTGGTCGTCAGGGAAACAGGAAAACGAGGATGCAGCCTCGCCACGCTGTGTCGGCCACGATCTCTCCAATCCACACCTTCTCCTCTGTGTCCAGACTCCCGTGGAGCCTGGGGAGCCCACTTCCTCATTCTCACTCTGACCACCTCTTAGGACCTGCCCTGCAGGCTCATGCCGCCTTACGGGATCGCTGGCTGTGACGGGCTGAGGCTGGACACACACACACACACACACACACACACACACACACACAGTGAGCCCACCTCCAGGACGGCCCTGGGGGGCGGGGGCCGGGGATGGGGCTGATTCACTGCCGAGAAGCACCCTCTGATTAGACGGAGGGGTTTCTCTCCTGGAAGGCAGGATCTGCGTGTCTGAGAAACGGAGATCTCACACAGGATTTCCCGGGGGCCGTAGGTGCGTACATGGCCTGAGAACATTTAGTTCAGCACGCTCTCCACTCATGTCAGCTTTCACATTCCAGCAGGCCATCCTTATGCAAGAAGTTCCGGCCGAAAATCTGCATATTGCTACCTGCTGCTGAAACAGCCCAAGGCAATTCCCCTAATTCATCATCTTTTCCTTCTTATCAGACTTTACCTTTGATATGTATATCTGCTCTCCTAAAGGGCCCGTGTGTTTTCCAGCAAATAAAAAGCCCTGGGTCTGGAGATTGGGGGCGCTTAGTCCCTAGAGCTAAGTTTTCGTCTGGCTCCCCCAAAACACCTTCCAGATTCATATTTCTTGTCGGGTCTCTCTTCATTTATGCTCAGCCCTTCTCCGAATTCCTGAACCATAGCCGAAGAAAGACTGTGGCAAGGCGTGAGCACAGACAGACCACACAGCACGGGGAGCTGTGCACAGACCGGTCTGCAGGCAGGAGGCCTGGGGCTGGGGTGCATATCATGATTTGCCCGTCCTACAACCACACCTGAAAAAAACGGGCACAGTCGCTAGGGCCTCGTGTACAGATTGTGAACGATTTTTTTTTTAAGACAATGCATGTTTTCTGCAAAGAATTCCCCTGGAATCATGTCATGTTGTCGCTGCACTTTCCGGGAAATGAACTTTATCCAATTCCCCTCTCACTTAGACGTAATTCCAACTTATTTCAGTCATTTTGTCCTGTAATCGCCTAAGTGATTTAATCTGTCTTTGACATTGACTAACACGGCGAGTCGCTCAGACACCGGTTTGTGAGATTGATCGCCAAGGCAGCTCATAAATAACCCTCGGCGAGCACTCCGCTTGAGTATCCATTATTGATAGACCGCTCCCCACACCCCGGGCCCGGTGAGCGCCGACCACAGCCAGGCCTCCGTGCCAGCCTGGCCCGGCCTTTTCCACGGCCACGATGGGAGCCGCCTGACCCCTCGTCCCTATTTCACCGAACGCTCATCAGCGGGCCGCAGCTGCTCTGAGGCAGCTGGCAGTATTGTTTTAAATTCTTCATTGTTGGAAGTGTATTCCCTATGTGCCCTTCCCCCTCAGGCTCAGAGCGAGTTGGGGATGAGCCGGAGACCCCGAGCCTACGGAAACGGGGACGCGGGGCCAGGCTGACGGGCACCAGTACCCGGGGGAGGGGACAGCAGCCTCAGGAAGCCCACATGTCACACTGCTCTGTTCGAGGAGGGGAATAGGTGCCGGCTCAGGGCCCCCCCCCCCCCCCCCCGTGCCTATCAGTGAAACACACAAAACCTCCCTCCTCAGCCCTGCGTGGAACGAAGAGGATTTGGCTCCGCTGAAAGCGTGTATTCGGTGTTTAAATGTCCATATCTTCAGTCGCACATGTTCGGAGCGTGACTTCGTGGGCATGTGGCTGTGGAGGGGGAGGGAAGGAGCCGCTGTGTGGTGTCTGACAGGCGCTGGCAGAGGCGTTGGAAGTTTCCTCCATTGAGCAAGCTGCTGTCTGTCCCTGAGCTCTGACACTTACAGGGACGGTCCTGAGCGTGATGTGTTTGGGGACCCCTGTCCGGAACGTGACTCCACTCACAGAGGCCTGCACTTCCCTCATTTACGGGGGCTTCTCCCTCAAAAACATGTTTTTAAAAATGGCCTCCGGTGAGATTTTAAACAATGAGCTCTCTGAGCATGTGGTTTCTAACAGAAAGCACCATGTCTGCATTTATTTCTCTAACATGTTAAGGAACAAAACAAGTGAGGATCTGTTAGGATTTAAAATCAAAGTCATGTCAGCCCCTCTGGTTAAAACATTGCGATCCTCGGATTGAAAGTTACAATTGGGTTGAAAGTATTTTCCGGCGTATAAGACGACTTTTGAACCGGAAAAAAGTCAACCGAAAATCGGGGGCAAAAGACCAAAACTGCACAAAAATTACCTGCAGATCTTGACGGCAAAGTAAGTCTTTTCTTTGAAGTGGGGGGTAGTCTTATACATTGAATATAGGCCTAAACCTATGTTTTAACTGTAAAATTAGGGGGTCGTCTTGTACGCTGGAAAATACGGTGTGTTAAGAGCGCCCTGCCCACCCCCTGCCCCTGCACTGTCCTTCTGTCACAGAAGCTGCTCCCTGGCCTGCCTGCGGGCCCCCATCCTCCAACTCCTGGAGAAGGGGAGACGGCAGAGGCAGGGACGCCCACCAGGCACCTTAGCGATGTGTCCGCATGGTGTCACCACTGTGGTGGTCACAGGCTGGCCTGTCGGGGAGGTGGCGTCACACTGCACCTGAGAGGGAGGAGAGCGGATGTTTGAGCACTGGCATGCCTCCGTCAAAGCGATGCGAATGCCCAGACGGTGTGGCTCAGGGCGGAGCATCGACCCAGGAACTGAAAGGTCCCGCCCATGGCCGGGGTGCAGGCTGCATCCCTGCTGGGGGTTGTGCAGGAGGCGCCTCCCGGGCCCATGAATCAGCTAAACACAGCGCTGGCCGCGTGGGCGTGGGGATGTGGGGGGTAGGGGGAGGAGGACGCTGGGCGCCCTTTAGGCCCGATTTAGGCTGAGGACACACAGCCCCACCTCAGGCCGCGCCAGGAAGAACAGCACGCTGCCCACAGTGCCTCCTGGTTCGGGATCATTCACAGCTGGCCTCACAGTCACACATTTCATGAGCGCAGCGTGCAGCTCCGTCCTCACACCCTCATTCTTCCTGGTACAAACGCCAGGAAGACGGCCACTGGCCTGTCACAGCACATGGCCCGGGGAGGCTGCCTGCCCAGATTTCACAGGGCGAGCTCCCTCCCATCGAGGCCAGGGTCACGTTTCCTGAGCCGGACACAGAGGCTGCTCTGATCGGGCCGAGCTGCACTGAGCCCCGGCCCCCTGGCCGCCCTCGCTCTGCGGCTGCACCCCGACAACAGCTCCACACACCAGTGGAGTCAGAAATTCTAATTAAAATGGATGCCCGGCCGGCGTGGCTCAGGGGCTGAGCATTGAAATATGACCCAGGAGGTCAGGGTTCAATTCCCGGTCAGGGCACAGGCCCGGGTTGCGGGCTCCATCCCCAGTAGAGAGCGTGCAGCAGGCAGCCGATCCATGATCCTCTCTCACCATGGATGTTCCTCTCTCTCTCTCTGAAATCAATAAAAATATTTTTTTTAATTAAAACCTAAGACAGTCACACTTTGCTGAGGAACTGAAAGCCAATGAGTGAGTAAAACTAGTCCCAGAGGGAACAGGTGCACTACTCATTTGTTTAACCCTCCAGAGGCTCTGGCTCCTTTGTCTGTCTGTCTGTCTGTTTGTCTGTTTGTCTGTCTGTCTGCTGTCTATCTGACTGTCTATCTGTGTGTCTGTCTGTGTCTGAAGGAGCCTGCTCAGCATCCTTCCCGGAACCAGCCTTCCACTCCTGTGAGCCCTGACCTGTCCAGCCGGAATCTCCCCCTCTCACAGCTCTCCATGCTCACTCTGCACACCCGCAATGACCTCATCTCCTCGGCATGCACCTCCCCTCAAGTGCTGGGTGCCCGCACTCTCCCTCCCCTGCCCTCCTGCCCTCAAGTCCATCCCAGCGCCTGGCATCCTGTCCCTCTCCCCCTCCCCCTCCCCCTCCCATTCCCCCTCCCCCTTCCCCCTTCCCCCTCTGCTTCCCCCTCCCCCTCCCCCTCTGCTTCCCCCTCCCCCTCCCTCTCCCCCTCTCTGAGCCAGTTCCCATGGCCCTGCTGTGGCTCCTCAGGATGCAGCTTTCACTCCAGTGACCGGGTCAGAGACGCCGAGGAAGGCGTGGAAACACCCGATGGCACCCCTCACCGCCTCATATCAGCAATGATCAGGGCAGGCCGCGTGGCTCCGTGGCTGACCTCTGAACCAGGAGGTCAGGGTTCGATTCCCCATCAGGGCACAGACCCTGGTTGTGGGCTCCATCCCCAGAGGGAGGGAGGGAGGGAAGGAGGAAGAGAAGGAGGGAGGGAGGGAGGGAGGGAAGGTGGGTGAGAGGGAGGGAGGGAGGGAAGGTGGGTGAGAGGGAGGGAGGGAAGAAAAGTCTAAATCCCAGCTGAAGTCCCTGCCTTAAGACTGAGCCCTTGGCCCTGGCCATGGCCATGAAATGTGGAGCCACAGCGCCCTCTAGTGGTGGAACTGGCAGTGGCCTGGGTTGCAGTGAAGGTTGTGCTGAGATCTCTGCAGGCTGGGATGGCAAGCCCTGGCCAAACAGCCCCTCCACCCACAGCAATACCACCAGTGCCCCCAGGCTGACCGCTCTGCACCTCTGAACTACGCCCCGATGCCACACTGCCGCCTGCCATGGCATGCCTTACTCCCGGTGGTCAGAGCGTGCGTTGTCCTAACTGCCTCCGAGTGGGCCTGGAGCGCCCCGTAAGCCAGCCTGGAGCCCCGTAAGCCAGCCTGGCGCCCCGTAAGCCAGCCTGGAGCCCCGTTAGCCAGCCTGGAGCCCCGTTAGCCAGCCTGGAGCCCCGTTAGCCAGCCTGGAGCCCCGTAAGCCAGCCTGGAGCCCCATTAACCAGCCTGGCGCCCTGTAAGCCAGCCTGGAGCCCCGTTAGCCAGCCTGGAGCCCCGTTAGCCAGCCTGGAGCCCCGTAAGCCAGCCTGGAGCCCCGTTAGCCAGCCTGGCGCCCCGTAAGCCAGCCTGGAGCCCCGTTAGCCAGCCTGGAGCCCCGTTAGCCAGCCTGGAGCTCCGTTAGCCAGCCTGGCACCCCGTTAGCCAGCCTGGAGCCCCGTTAGCCAGCCTGGAGCCCCGTTAGCCAGCCTGGAGCCCCGTAAGCCAGCCTGGAGCCCCGTTAGCCAGCCTGGCGCCCGTTAGTCAGCCTGGAGCCCCGTTAGCCAGCCTGGAGCCCCGTTAGCCAGCCTGGAGCCCCGTTAGCCAGCCTGGAGCCCCGTTAGCCAGCCTGGCACCTGTTAGTCAGCCTGGAGCCCCGTTAGCCAGCCTGGAGCCCCGTTAGCCAGCCTGGAGCCCCATAAGCCAGTCTGGCGCCACGTAAGCCCGCCTGGCACCCCGTTAGCCAGTCTGGCGCCCCGTTAGCCAGCCTGGCGCCCCGTAAGCCCACCTGGTGCCCCGTTAGCCAGCCTGGCGCCCCGTTAGCCAGCCTGGAGCCCCGTTAGCCAGCCTGGCGCCCCGTAAGCCAGCCTGGCGCCCCGTAAGCCAGCCTGCCGCCCCCCCGTAAGCCAGCCTGGAGCCCCGTTAGCCAGCCTGGTGCCCCGTTAGCCAGCCTGGCGCCCGTTAGCCAGTCTGGCGCCCCGTTAGCCAGCCTGGCACCCGTAAGCCAGCCTGGAGCCCCGTTAGCCAGCCTGCCACCCCGTTAGCCAGCCTGGCGCCCCGTTAGCCCGCCTGGAGCCCCGTAAGCCAGCCTGGCGCCCCGTAAGCCAGCCTGGCGCCCCGTAAGCCAGCCTGGCGCCCTGTAAGCCAGCCTGGAGCCCCGTTAGCCAGCCTGGAGCCCCGTTAGCCAGCCTGGCCCCGTAAGCCAGCCTGGAGCCCCGTTAGCCAGCCTGGCGCCCGTTAGTCAGCCTGGAGCCCCGTTAGCCAGCCTGGAGCCCCGTAAGCCAGTCTGGCGCCCCGTTAGCCAGCCTGGAGCCCCGGCAGCAGCGAGGGGCCCTCCTGCCCCGGCTCCGACCACCTTCCCAGCCACGCAGCGCCTCCGTGACGAACGCCCACGGCCACAGTCTGACCACCGAGGCCACGGCGCTGCCCACACCAGCCTGGCCGGTGCGGGGACACGTCTCCCTGAATACGAAGCGGAGGTGCCGTCCCCGTGCTCTGTCCCTGGGGGTGAGCGGTCACCCGCCCTTCACCCCTGTGGGTCCCCTGTGGTGTCTGCCGGTAGCCGACCCCTCCCTCTCTCCGACCAGAGCGACCGCTCCCCGGCCCGCGCACCCCGGCCCGCTGACGGGACCCCCCTCCGTCAGCCTGGCCCCCGGAGGGCGCCCGCTCCGGGCCGGGTGGGAGCACGGGGGATGGAGACCCGCCGCCCTCCACCCTCCTCAGGGACCCGCCAGGCGCCTGGTCCTCGGGGCAGCCCCTCGCCGGGCAGCCTGGGGCGGCGCCCTGCTGCATCCCACACACACACACACACACACACACACACACCCGCACGTGGACCCTGGGCCACGTGCCCCCTGGGCCACGTGCCCCCACAGGCAGGGGGCAGTGCTGCGGCCTCCGGCGCGTTTGCCTGAAAGAAGCAGCGATTCTGAGAAGCCAGGGCTGCCGATCGCCAAGGGCACCCACAGGGCTCACGGCATTGTCCCCCAAGGCCGACACGGGCACGCAGACCCCAAGGGGGCACCAAGGCCCCGGGAACCTGCTTCTTCCAAACAGCGCGGCCCCAGCACCTTCGGCCCCCACAGCCGGGCGGGACACCGTCCCGGTCCAGGCTCCGGCACAGGCCCGCGGGCTCCTCCCCTCCTGCGCCGCCTGGCTGTTCTAGCGGCTCCGAGGGAAAAGGCAGCTTCCCTCGCATCACAGGCTGGCAAGACAAGCCTCTTACAGGCTCGGCAGGCCCCGCTGCAGAGCAGAAACCACGTCTGACAACACGGGCCTGTCATGGCGGGGTCAGCAGGAGCCTTCCGTAACCAGGAGGGGAGGACGGAGCCGGGCCCTCCTGCTCATCCCTGTTCTCTCAGCGCCACCTAGGGGTGACAGGGGTCACAGCGCCCCCGAATGTGCAGCCCAGCGGGGCCCAGGGTGAGCTGTGCACTGGGGGTGACCGTGGTCAGACAGGTGTGTGTGAAATCTACCTCCCTCTCAGTGTGGCCCTCACACTGCTCCAACACTAAAATCTGCTCAAATACCCTGACTCAAAGAAATGCAAAGCCATTCCATTCTTCCCCGTGAGCCACGGTTGCCACACAAAAGGGCCACTTCCACGGAAGCAGGCGCTCTGCTTTAGCGCAATAGTCAGATTACAAATGCCAGCCTTCGCTGCCCAGGCCACGAGGGAGCCGCCCCGCCCAGAGCGAGCAGCCGACCAGCCCCCACCTGGGCCTGGGCCCCAGAAAGGGTGCAAGTCTTTCCAAACCGGCTCGCTGACCCCGCCCCGCCCCTCCCCGCCCCTCCTCTGCCCCTCCCTGCCCCTCTCCTGTCCCTCCCTGTCCTTCCTGCCCCTCCCCTATCCCCTCCCCTATCCTTCCTGCCCCTCCCCTGTCCCTCCCCCGTCCCTCCCTGTCCTTCCTGCCCCTCCCCTGCCAGCTGGCTGGCCTCCAGGAACAGACTCAGTTTCGGGGTTGCCTTGGTTACCCGAGGAACACAGCACCATCCCTCCGAGCGTGAACAGGCCTTGAGGACCTAGAAAATACCCCAAACCAGCGACTGCCGGCCGGGCCGCAGGGGTCTCAAACACACGACACTTATCTAGCCGGGCACAGCCCTCTGTTCCCTCGGATGACTAAACAAAAAACAAGCCCGTGGCAGCAAGGCCATGGATTGGACTCCCAGACACAGGCACGGACCTGGGCGGCAGGCTCCTCGGGCCCAGGGGCGTGTGTGGGAGGCACTCAGCCGACGTGGTCTCCCACGTGGAAGTTCCTCTCCCACTCTCTCTGGAACTCAGCGGGGAAACATCCTCAGGGGAGGGTTACAAAGAGAACGAACAGCAGCCACCTGGAGCAGGCAGGAAGCGGGAGGGGAGCGGCGGGCCCCACGCCCGTGTGTGAACATCAGGAGGGCATCTCGGGGTCAGACGGGCGTCACGCCAGCCCCACGCCAGTCCTCCCAGCCAGCCCGGGTTCGGGCGTCAGGGAGAGAAGTCCCTTGACTTCCGGCTGTAAAACCCAGCAGGGGTGAAGGCTGAGGGAGGCGGAGGCAGCTGGAGTCCCAGGTGTTCCTCTTAAAGGGCCGGAGCGTGGACTCCCTCCCTCTGAGCTCCAGCATCGGGACAGCAGCTGACAGGGTTACACATGGGGGGACGCGGAGTTACCTGGCATCGCGGTGAGGCTGGGGCGGTTCTCTCTCAGACAGAAGGGTGGCAGTGCTGTGTTCTTCCATGAGCCTCCCCCCTCCCACAGAGCCGGCAGGTGGGCACCCAATTTGAGCCGCCACCAGCCTGGCTCACACCATTCTCCCCACCCTAGTGACTCCCTGAGGCCCTGTCCCACCCACCTGCAGGCCCACCCACGCTCACCCACACAAAAGGCCTATCTTGGCTCGTGCTTTAGATCTTCCTAAAATCCCTCCAGTAACCGGCTCAGCTTGGGGGGCCTCCCCCCAGGTGCTCAGAGTGAAGGGTCCTTGTGGGCTGCATCCTGCCTGACCACAGTAATGGAAGGCGGAAGGGAGGCGGTGAGGGTGACCAGGTGCACAGAACCACAACGAGTAGCCTCGTAAAGCTTTATTCGTCGCAAGCAAGAGAACACACAGTGGCAGCGGCACGGCCTACAGGGCTCCAGCCAGGAGCCGGGGTGCTGGGTCACGTTGGCACAGGGGTCCACCCCGGGGTGGAGGACAGGACACCCCACACGACCCTGGCTTCCCGCCTCAAGGGCCCTAAACTAGATGGAACAAGCACCAAAGCCAAACACGCGTGGCGCAGGCTCGCTCTCCGGCCACGCATGGGGTCACTCAGCTGGTGACACGCACGGGGCACGGGGCACGGCACACGGCACACGGCCCGCGCCCGCGCCCGCGCCCGCGGCGCCGCCTCACGGGGCCGGGCCGGAGGCGGAGGCGGGGATGAGCTTGGGCGTGGCCTGCTGGGGCGGAGGCACGTCGGGGATGGTCTCGCCGTGCTGGTACACGCTGACCGTCACGTCGATCTTCTCGCCCCCGTACTTGTTCTTGACGCTGATGCTGTACTTGCCCGAGTCCTCGGCCGTCACGCCCTTGATGCTCATGCTCACGTGCTTGGCCTGCTCCACCTTCACCGAGAAGTGGTCGCTGAGCTCGATGTCCTTGTCGTTCTTGAACCACACCACCTCGGGGTCCGGGTTCCCGAACACCGTGCAGGTCAGGTTCAAGGTCTGCGGGAGGGAGGGGCAGAGGTAGGGAGACAAGGTCAGGCTCCATCGGAATGGCCTGACCCTCCTCGTGGTCCTGTACATCAGCCATTGAGTCAGCATGCTCCTTACACACATGAGCACCACGCCAGGCCCCGGGGCCCCAGGCCGCAGGACACAAACAAGGGCGGCGTCACGAGCAATCCCACCGACAGGGGCCGGTCACCGCGGCCAGCGGCGCTGCTCACGTTCCCAAGGGCCGGAGCCTGAGGGCGGCCCGCCTTCCCAGGCAGGTGTGTCCCATGGGCGTGGGGGTGGCCTCCCCAACCTCGATGGCCCTCCTCCCCCTCAAACCCAGGACCAGGGCCCAGACCCTGGAGGACTCAGCACAGGACCATGTGATAGGCCCAGGTATTAGCACAGGGTCACCGGGGGCAGTGGGCCAAGCAGGGGGGTGGGGACCCCAGGCCCAGGGGGGGAGGGGGACAGCCCAGGCCCAGGGGGGGAAGGGGGAGCCCAGGCCCGCGGGGGGGGGGGAGCCCAGGCCCAGGGGGGGAGGGGAGCCCAGGCCCAGGGGGGAGGGGAGCCCAGGCCCAGGGCGGGGGGAGGGGAGCCCAGGCCCAGGGGGGAGGGGAGCCCAGGCCCAGGGGGAGAGGGGAGCCCAGGCCCAGGGGGGCGGGGGGGAGCCCAGGCCCAGGGGGGCAGGGGGGAGCCCAGGCCCAGCGGGGGGGTGGGGAGCCCAGGCCCAGGGGGGGAGGGGGGCAGCCCAGGCCCAGGGGGATGGGGGAGCCCAGGCCCAGGGGGGGAGGGGAGCCCAGGCCCAGGGGGGGAAGGGGGCAGCCCAGGCCCGGGGGGGAGGGGAGCCCAGGCCCAGGGGGGGAGGGGGGAGCCCAGGCCCAGGGGGGGGAGGGGAGGACCCCAGGACCAGGGGGAAAGGGGGGGAGCCCAGGTCCAGGGGGGGAGGGGAGCCCAGGCCCAGGGGGAGAGGGCAGCCCAGGCCCAGCAGGGGGGGGGGGGGGAGCCCAGGCCCAGGGGGGGAGGGGAGCCCAGGCCCAGGGGGGGAAGGGGGGAGCCCAGGCCCAGGGGGGGAGGGGAGCCCAGGCCCAGGGGGGGGGGGGGGCCCAGGCCCAGCGGGGGAGGGGGGAGCCCAGGCCCAGGGGGGGAGGGGAGCCCAGGCCCAGTGGGGGAGGGGGGGAGGCCAGGCCCAGGGGGGGAGGGGGGAGCCCAGGCCCAGGGGGGGAGGGGAGCCCAGGCCCAGTGGGGGAGGGGGGGAGCCCAGGCCCAGGGGGGGAGGGGGGAGCCCAGGCCCAGGGGGGGAGGGGAGCCCAGGCCCAGCGGGGGAGGGGAGCCCAGGCCCAGCGGGGAGAGGAGCCCAGGCCCAGCAGGGTGGGGAGCCAGTGCCGAAGGTGGAGTGACAGGCATGTGCCCAGCCCCGCCTGGCCCTTTGCGGGCGGCAGCCACGGCTGAGCCGTGAGCCCGGGCCTGCGTCCGCCTCACCTTGCCTTCCATTATGGTCACCACGTCCGGTAGGCCGCCGATCACCTTGCCGCGGTCTGTAAGGGAGAGACTCGGCTGAGAACCCTCAGGGGTGTCTCCCTCCCCCGCCCCCGCTGAGCCCGGCTGTACGCAGGTGCACACAGGTGCTCAGCCACTCGAGGGGGCGGCACCGAGGGCGGGCTGGAGGCCAGGAGGGACTGGGTGGGAACTGGGGCACAGGAGGGCCCCTGGGGCTGACTGAACTAGGGGAGCGGCTGTCAGTCTCTCAGGGAAGGGGTCTGCATGCGGGGGGCCTGGGGGCCTGCGATCCACACGCCAGCCACAGAGCCTGAGCCCAGGGCCCGGGGCCCGGCCACCAGGGACCACGCCCACAGCCCACAGCCCCAAATGTGCGATCCAGCCGCCCGTGTCCCCGCCCGCCCACTGCCCAGAAAAACCAGCGAGGGCGTGGCCTGTCCGCTCCCCCATCCTGTCTTCCCCTCCGGACCCCACCCTGTGCTCCCCACACGGGCCTGTCCTAGACTCTGTCTCCTCCTGCAGCCCCCCTGCCTGACTACCTCGCAAAACAACACAGAACAGGTGGGTGGTGGCAGGACAGGTAGCCAGGGGTGCTGGAGGCCTCAGGGGGCAGGGATGAAGAGCGCAGGGGTGAGGAGGGGGGAAGGTGTGAGAGGGCAGGGGTGAGGGGCCAGGGGTGAGGAGGGGGGAAGGTGTGAGAGGGCAGGGGTGAGGGGGACAGGGGTGAGGAGGACAGGGGTGAGGGGGGCAGTTGTGAGAGGGCAGGGGTGAGGGGGCAGGGGTGAGGGGAGCGGGTGTGAAGGGGGCGGGTGTGAGGGAGGTGAGGCATGCAGGGTGCCCCATGTTCCTGTCGCCCCCAGTACTTACTCTTCTCTGCAAACGCAGCCGCCCTGGGCGTCAATGGGGAGGAGAGAGAACAGAAGAGAGTGGTGAGGAAACGCACCCACACATCCGGCAGGGGATGGGCGGCTGGGGGCAGGGGGAGGGGGCGCCGGCTGCAGGGGAGGGGCGGCTGGGGAGGAGAGGGGACGCCTGCTTTCTCTGGAGGACACGCCTTTCCCGGTGCCCCGCCCCCCCTGAGCGGGGACGCCCCGTCTGTCTGGGCTGCCCAGAGGCACAGGTTCGTTCAGACTCAGAGGCACAGGAGCTCCTCCCCGCTGATTCCTCGGATGCCCCGGAGCGTCCAGCGCTTGGGGCATGCTGGTCCTAACCATCTCGCTCCCCGCACCCATCACAGACAGTCCCTCTGGTCCTAACCGTCTCGCTCCCAGCACCCATCACAGACAGTCCCTCTGGTCCTAACCGTCTCGCTCCCCGCACCCATCACAGACAGTCCCTCTGGTCCTAACCGTCTCGCTCCCCGCACCCATCACAGACAGTCCCTCTGGTCCTAACCGTCTCGCTCCCCGCACCCATCACAGACAGTCCCTCTGGTCCTAACCGTCTCGCTCCCCGCACCCATCACAGACAGTCCCTGCGCGGCCGGAGCTGCCGTGCGGGTGTGGGAGGCTCGTCACTGCCCCGCGGGCAGGGCTCCGTGGTGGAGCGCTGACCCGGGAACCAGGAGGTCCCGGGTTCGAGAACTCAGTGAGGCACGGGCCCGGGCTGCGGGCTCCACCCTCGTGTGGGGCGCGGAGAGGCAGCCGAGCCGTGGTTCTCTCATCACTGAAGTTTTTCTCTCTCTCCATTCACCTTCCCTTCTGAAATGCGTAAAAATATACATTAAAAAAGAAGGAAATCCATCGCTTTCTCGCAGAAACCACACGGGTGCCCCTGCCTCAGCAGTGGCCGCCATCCGCTCACGTGCGGAGCGCCCGCGTCTGCAGACACGGCTCACGCTGCCCTCGCACCCGGAGCCCGGAGGGACGGCCCGGCCCCGGGCCGCCCACAAGGCCCGACCCGGACGCGCCTTCGCCGCGAGCGAGTCTTACTTGAGCTGCTGGAACTCGGCCAGCGCGTCGTCGAAGGCTGCAAGGAAGCACACAGCGTCACCCCCGGCTCCTGCCCGCCACCCGGTGCTCTGCCCGGGGACGCCGCCGGCAGCGCGCACCGGGCCCGTGACTCAGAAACCCCCATGGATCCCCACACCCAGGGCTGCCCGCCCGCGGGCCACACGCCTCCGCACGCCTCCACACACCTCCACACACCTCCACACGCCTCCACACGTTTCCACACGCCTCCGCGTGCCTCCACACGCCTCCGCACGCCTCCACACACCTACACATGTTTCCACACGCCTCCACACGCCTCCACACACCTCCGCACGCCTCCGCACGCCTCCGCACGCCTCCACACACCTCCGCACGCCTCCGCACGCCTCCACACGCCTCCACACACCTCCGCACGCCTCCACACACCTCCACACGTTTCCACACGCCTCCGCGTGCCTCCACACGCCTCCGCACGCCTCCACACACCTACACATGTTTCCACACGCCTCCACACACCTCCACACACCTCCACACGTTTCCACACGCCTCCACACTCCACACATTTCCACACGCCTCCACACGCCTCCGCACGCCTCCACACACCTCCACATGTTTCCACATGCTTCTGCATGCCTCCACACACCTCCACACGTTTCCACACGCCTCCGCACTCTACACGTTTCCACGCGCCTCCGCACGCCTCCACACGCTACCACACATCTTCGCACATTTCCACACGCTACCATATATCACATGTCTCCACGTGTTTCCACACGTCTCCACACATTTCCACACACCTCCACACGCCTCCACACACCTCCACACGCCTCCGCACGCCTCCACACACCTCCACATGTTTCCACATGCTTCCGCATGCCTCCACACACCTCCACACGTTTCCACACGCCTCCGCACTCCACACGTTTCCACGCGCCTCCGCACGCCTCCACACGCTACCACACATCTTCGCACATTTCCACACGCTACCATATATCACATGTCTCCACGTGTTTCCACACGTCTCCACACATTTCCACACACCTCCACATGCCTCCACACGCCTCCACACATATCCGCACATCTCCACATGCTACCACACATCTCCACACGTATCTACACATTTTCACATGTCTCCACATGCTTTCACACATCACATGTCTCCACGAACCTCTGCATGCCTCCACACGCTACCACACATCCCCACACGTCTCCACATGCCTCCACACACCTCCACCCGTCTCCACTTGTCTCCACACACCTCCACCCATCTCCACACACCTCCACATGCTTCCACACATTTCCACACGTCTCCACGCGCCTCCACACATCTCCATGCGCCTCCACACACTGAGCCCAATTCTCGGGGGACGCTGACCTTGGCCGGACAGGTCGAGCGAGCGCTGGTGGTTGTCGGTGCCGTCCGAGATCTCGAAGGTGAACTTGCCCTTGTCCTTCTCCGTGGGCTCGCAGATCTGCAGCCAGGCCATCTCCTCGCTGCCGCCCGCCCGCATGTGCTCGCTGGACGCGATCTTGGCGTCTCTGACGAGAAAAGGCAGCGGGACCGTGAGAGTCCGGACCCCAGCCCCATGCAGGTCCCCAGGGGCGGCGGCCGGCGTGGCGGGAGCGTGTCCAGCGGGCCAACGCCTGTGTGGGGACGGGCTCTCTGGGGTGTAATGTATCCTCCACGTCCGTCACTCAGACCCAAATGCCTTCTGAGGTTAAACCCAACGCTTAGCGTTTAAAGATGGATTGCTATGGGCCGTGGCATAATGGACTCTGATACTCTATGCGGCCCAGCCAGCACGGCTCCACGGCTGAGCTACGACCTAGGAGCCAGGTCACGGTTCAATTCCCAGTCGGGGCACAGGCCCGGGCTGTGGGCTCAATCTCAGTCATGCAGGAGGCAGCCGATCCAAGACTCTCTCTCATCACTGATGTCTCTGTCCCCTCTCCCTCTCTCTCTGACATCAACAAAAATACGTTAAAAATTAAATAAAGGCACGAGGAGGCACCAGGCTGGATCTGGGAGGAGCGGAACAATTGGTGCGCGGACCCCGCTGACAGCTGAGCTGACAATGTCACCATGTCCTTGGTCAGACCAGTGGGAAGGCACGCCACCTCCCCCCAGCGGGTGCCCCGGGCCCTGGTGCCCGCCCGTCCTCTCCTGGGGCTCTGACTGTTGGGGATGAGCTGGGGTGGCAGGTGGGGTGGCAGCCTGGGCGAGTACTGTCACCGTCAGGAAGGTCAGGGGGTTTTCCCGGGAGACACCCCACGGGGGAGGCTGGGGACCCCGGGCAGGAATGCCTGCCCTGCCCAGGCTCCCGCTGCCCTTCTCCGGCGTAAGCCCGGCTGACGCGGTCCTCTCTCCACAGGCTGCCTCCCGGCAAGGACCAGCCCTCCGCTGAGTGCCCACGCCACGCGCCACCCGCGAACCACCCTGTCCACACCGAGAGGGCGAGGAACCGGCCTCTGACCCCGACAGGCATTTCTGCACCTGCCTCCTGCCTCTTCCCTTCCCCCACCGCCCTCCATCCCCCACCAGGCCTGTCACTGCTCAGCACTCCAGGGGCTGAGAATGCAGGCACCGCCCTGGTCCTCGCCTCGGACGGCCCGTCCCCAGCTCTGGGACTCACTTGTGGTACCAGCTCACACGCATCTCCTCGGTGAAGTATTTCATGAAGCACTGCAGCCTGATCCCGTCTGGGTTGCAGAGTATCTTCAGAGGAGACGCAGACAAGCCTGCAGAGAGTGGCACACTCAGACCTCAAACACACCCTGCCACGTGAGATGGAGCCACGTGATAGGAGGCCACGAGAGCGGGAGCCACATGAGTATGAGCCACGTGAGCGGGAGCCACGTGGGGGGCTGAGTCAGGGGGACGGTGCTGTAGGCAGGTCCTCGCCCAGCAGCGCAGATGAGCTCCCACGCCTGTGCATCTGTCTGTCAGCCTCAGATCCTCACACTGTCCCCTGCCACAGTCATTCGTCAAACCAGCACCTGCCACACCTGAATCACTGAACACAGTACGGAGAGATTCCTGCCTGCCCTTAGCTCAGCGTTTGACCGGGGGGAAGAAGGTGGATTGCGCTGTGACCCGGGAAGTGCTGTGCTCACTGATCCAGAGCCCAGCCAGCGGACATCTGCCAGCGACGGACCACAGGAGCCCAAGCCCGGAACGCTGCCCTCCAGACCGGGCGCGGTGCCAGGAGGCCTGCCCCCTTCCGGTTCTATGGCAACAGCACCGCGTGCAGCCTTCATCCGGGGGCACAGGGCACGCCTGCTCTTCCCAACCAGCACATCCCCAGGCAGACCATCGTCCACGCCACCACGGGAGGAAGTCCACGCCCATCCTGGGCCAGGGCATCCGCCGTGTCAGCGGTTTCTGTGCTCTCGGTTAGATACTCCGAGTCCCACCTGCACTCAGAGCCACGGTGTGCCCGTGCGCCTGGCCCCTCGGGGAGCAGCGCGCTCTGGGGAACCCTGTGCACCGGGGCGGCTGCCGAGGCCGAGGGCGGAGAGTGATGCCGTCAGGATGCCGGTGGGCGGAGAGGAGAGAGCCCACGTGAGTTACGGGGACCGAGCGTCCAAGGGGCCAGGCGGCAGGTGCCCTCGACGCTGGGAGCTCCCGGGTGACGGAGAGCCACTGCCCGTCCCCGGGACACGGCCTGTGACCGGACACTCCCGTGGCCACTCCTAAAACTCTGCACAGCCCACGGGCCCCTGGGGTGGGGCAGTGGTCGGCAAACTCATCAGTCCGCAGAGCCAAATACCAACAGCACAACGACTGACATTTCTTTGGAGAGCCACATTTTTGGAGAGCCAAGTAAATGTCTCCAATGCCACCTATTCAGCACAGACGGGCCCAGGCCGTGGTGTTTTGTGGAAGAGCCTCACTCCAGGGGCCAGAGAGCCGCATGTGGCTCGCGAGCCGCAGTTTGCCGACCACAGGGGTGGAGCACAGGGGGTAATAGATCCCATAACAGAGCCCACACCTGCATGGGCGGACTGACCGATATCTCCCCATCCACTTAATGAAAAGGGGAGAAAATAATAATAACACCAGCTTGCTCCTGGATCCCATTCTCCCGCTCTACTTATGGGGCGCCTCCTGCTCTGTGGCCCCTCATCCCCTTCTCCATCAGCTCCCACGGAGAGCACAGAGCGTGGCGACACTCCACTCGCAGGGAGTTAACGCCGAGGAGCCTCGGACGCCGCCCTCTGGCTGCGCTGTCACTGCGCCGGGGCCCCAGCAGGGCGGGCACCTGGGTCTTCCCCATCCTTACCCCCCTCACCCCCGACAGTGACACTCCCACCCAAACGACCCCAACGCCAGGCGGCACTGACTCACCGCAGACTCTGCTCATCGCCAGGATCATGTCCTCGTACACTGCGGGAGAGCAGACGCACGGTTACTGCATGGCATCGGATCAGTGAGGCCCTCTCACGTGTCATCACATGGCCATGGGACATGGCCACGTGCGTGTGGAAAGATATGTGTCACCATGGCGGTGTGGGGTAGCTCCCCCCATCCACTTCATAAACAAGGACAGGCTCGCTCCCCTGCGTCCGGCCGGAGCGGGACCGCCTCCCGCAGGCCGTCACGGCCACGCCAGGCGGGGTGAGCCTCGCTGTCTGGGGCGGGACCGCGGTGACACGGCAGCCGCCCACAGGACGACCACGCGTTCCACACGTGGCACCGCCCCACGCACAGCGCAAGGACAGGCCTGTTCCTCTCCCGGCGGCCGCTGACGGCCGTGCGTGCTCCGGCCGGACGCGGGAGGGGCCCGCCGCCCGGAGGTGAATGGTCTCTCCTCGGCGGACAGCGGGCACCCGTACCTTTGCCGGCGATCTCCAGGGTGGACACGTCCTGGCCTCTGTCGTCCTTCAGGGTTGCCTTGTACTCCCCATGGTCCTTCTTGGACAGCTGCGAGGAAGCACAGTGTGTGGTGAGGTGAAGGCCACCTGCTGCCCGGCCGGTGGCTCAGGGCGGAGCATCCACCGATGAGCCGGGAGGTCACAGGTCGATGCCTGCTTGGGCACAGGCCCGGGTTGTGGGCTCCATCCCCAGTGTGAGACAGGGCGGGGCAGGGAGAGGAAGAGGCAGCCGATCAATGATGCTCTCTCGTCATTGATGTTTCTCTCTCTCTCCCTCTCCCCTCCCCTCTGACATCAATAAAAACATGTTTTAAAAATGAAATGAAATGGAACCCCTGCTGACAGGTTTCCTTAACCAAACCATGGGAACCAGGCTGCAACCCAGGGACAAGGCAAGGCCTGCCAGCCCGAGAGCCCGTTCTGACCCACGTGAGGGGGGGGCACGTGGGGGAGCCACGTGAGGGGCCACGTGAGCGGGGCAGGGGCCACCACCTTGGGGAGCAGCAGCTCGCAGACGCCCCGCTCCAGGTCCGGCGGGCTCTCGGTCTCGAACAGGGCGTCGTCCTTCAGCCACCGGAACACCGTCTCCTTCTTGGTGTTGGCGACCTGGAGGCAGAGCCGGGTCAGCTGGAGCCCGAGGCTCGCGGGCAAGAGCTCTCGGTCCCGGCCTGGCCTCAGAGGACCCCGTGTGATCAGACACTCAGGCCTGCGGCTGTGCCCCCGGCCAGAGCGTCCGCCCCGCCCCCAAAGGTCAGAGTTCACTTCCCAGGGAGGACGGGCACCTGGTCTGGTGCTGCTCTCACGTGGGTGTTTCTCTCCCTCCCTCTCCCCTCCCTCCATGCCCCCTGCAGGGAGGAAGGCCGTGGGTCCGAACGGTGGCAAAGGCGTCTCTGAGGCCTCGCCTGCCGGGAAGGCCCTGCCCGAGCCCCTGGGGAGACGCCTGTGGTGACCACGATGGCACGATGGGACGAGCCATGGCAGTGCATGGTAGTGGTTCACCACGTGGAGCGTTCTCCGGGGCCAGGACCCCGGCTGGGGCTGCTCCCCGGGCAGTGCCATCCCGACACGCCGCCACGGGGGGAGGCACGTCCCCCAGTCGGCCCCGTGCAGGGCCTCCAGCCCAGGCCGCACAGACGGCCTCAGAACCAAGCATTCGAGGGCCCAGGGCTGCCACCTGCTCTGCCTGCCCCGCACCCAGCGCTCACGCCAGCTCCCGCTCCTCCGGCCGCTCACCTTGCAGACCAGGCGGACCTCACACTCCTCGGTGACGTCCCAGTGCAGGTACTCGGCGAAGTGCGGGCCTGGGGGGCAGAGGGAGAGGAATCACATTATATAGTGACACGTGTGCATGTGTGTGCATACGTATGTGTGTGCACATGTGTGGGTGAGTCTAAGTGTGTGTATAAACATGTGTGTTTCGTGTGGGGTGTGTGTGATTCATATGTGTGTGTGTGTGTGTGTGTGTGTGTGGTTTGTGTGCATGTGTCTGTGTGCACGTGTCTGTGCATACTTGTGTGCATTTCAGGCCGAAGGGAGCAGCTGTTCCACATGAACCGGGAAAGCCCGTTTCCAGGCTCTGACATGGACGTGTGCACAGCCCGCTCCCTCTCCTGCCGCCCTCCCACCTCCTCTGCTCCTTGGAAAGCAGGCGGAACCCTACGTCCTCCCCAGGCCCCTGCCACTGCGGCCACGGCCACGGCAAAACCCTCACCACGGAGGTGAGCGGAGATGAGACGAGAACGCAGCCTGGCCCAGCCACGTTGTCAACACATCATGTTCTCAATTCAAACGTGATATGTCTTTTAAAACGGTGTGTTTGTTTAAAGGAAACTTAGAAGTAATTAACAGCAATGCCATTAGCCCATTCAACACACACATGTGAGGCAGATACACAAAGTGTTTACTGAATTCCTCAAATAAACATATCCCAGAAAGTTAAAAAGTTCATGCTGCAGAAAGGGGTACAATAAAGTATGTTTGACTATTAAAAATAAAAATAGCCGAAACCGGTTTGGCTCAGTGGATAGAGTGTCAGCCTGCGGACTGAAAGGTCCCAGGTTCGATTCCAGTCAAGGGCATATGCCTTGGTTGCGGGCACATCCCCAGTAGGGGGCGTGCAAGAGGCAGCAGATCGATGATTCTCTTTCATCGATGTTTTTAACTCTCTATCCCTCTCCCTTCCTCTTTGTGAAAAATCAATAAAATATATATTTTTTTAAATAAAAATAAATAAATAAATAAATAAAAATAAATAAAAACAACGAACTTAAAAAGAACATCTTGATGGTATATTTCATTATCCATGTTCTAATGTTTTTTAACCGGCAGAGAAACCGCACATAAAAACCCCATTGGAAAAGTAAGCCCTTGCGTTCTTGTTCAGGCTCTAAAATGCATCCATTTTACTTTGTATCTGGTGGGCATACATGTTTTTAAAAATGCATTTAACACAACATGGACTGTTTGCAGCTAAAACATATGAAAGTCAAAACGCTCCCCTGGTTTTCAATAAAACAGCAGGTTCCCGGGAAAAGAGCAAAGGACAGAAAAGGCCCCACGTGTCCAGAGCCAAGTGCTGGAGCCAAATACCAACAGGACAACGATCGACATTTCTTTGGAGAGCCACAGTTTTTAAACCTAAACTTCTTCTAATGCCACTTCTTCAAAATAGACTCGCACAGGCTGTGGTGTTTTGCGGAAGAGCCACACTCAAGGGGCCAAAGAGCCGCCTGTGGCTCTCGAGCCGCGGTTTGCCGGCCAGGAGCCTAACTGAACTCTCCAGCCCTCACCCTGGGCTCCGTGCCACCCGCGGGCGGGCAGGCCGACACCCACCTTGTTTCCGGATAAACTCTTTCCGCTGGAACTCAGCCTCGTCCAGGACGGCCTTGAACGCTGCATTCGACAGGAGAGGGGGGCCGTGAGACACGTTTCCCGCCAGCGGGACGGGCCTGGGACCCTGCGGGCGCCCGGGGCCTACCGTCCCCGATGAGGACCAGGGAGGACTGGTTCTTGGCCTTCCCGTCGTGGATCTGCACCGTGTAGGTGCCCTCGTTCTCCGCCGTGAACTGGTCCATCACCATCTCGATGACGCCCGTCGCCTTGTCGCACTTGATCTTGTGCGTCTGGAGGCCACGAGGGAGACAGGACCCGCAGTGAGACTCCGCCCTCCGCCCGGCTGGGGCCGGACACGCGGAAACACGGTGGGATGGATCCACTGAGCCGTGGGGACCGGACACCAAACCCAGACACAGTGGGCCCCCGGGGACCCCAGGCCGATGTGTATGGGGGTGGGGGGCGGCCAGCAGACACACATCCCAGACACTCACCAAACCTGACACCACTCACACATGCTCACTCATACACACACATACACCTGTGTGTGCGCACTCACATGCACTCACATATACACTCACACATTCGCACACTCATACACACACTCACACACAAACAGGCACCGTGCTGACACTCATATGCACTCACATATACACTCACACATATACACACACAAGGCACCCATGCACTCACACACTCACACACACAGGCACCCATGTGTGCATGTGTGTGCGTGCGCACACACACACATACACCCGTGTGCACGCTCACATGCACACACAGCTACACACACGCGCACACACATGTGCACACTCATACACACACAAACACGTGCACACTCACACACATACGCACGCGTGCACACTCACCCACATACACACACGTGCACATACACACACATACCGGTGCACACGCACACACATGCCCGTGTGCACACTCACACACACACTCACCGGGCTGTCGGACACCTCCCGGTCGTTGATGACGAAGCGGAAGCTGGCGTCGGGGGACAGCTGCTCAGCCTGCAGCCAGAAGCGCACCTGGCCGTGCTCGAACACCTCGTAGGCCAGCTCGGACTTGAGCGGCACGGCTGTGGGGTGGGGGTGGTCTCAGCGGGAGGCCCTGCGGCTGGGAGGCCCCAGCAGAGAGCCCGGGGGGCGGGAGGGCTGGGCACCCAGAAACAGAAAATTCCGCGCCAAGCCCCCCACTGCTCCAGGCAGGCAGCCTTCTGGGGTCCCCTGCCCCCAGGGTGCCCTCTGTGTCCCGTGGATTCAGTAACCGAGGATCCCCTCAGCCCAGCAGCCACCCGAACCCCAAATTCAAAACTCGCAATGTCCTGAAGGTTCCTACGAGCCACAGTCAAAGCTGGCGTTGGTGTAAGTGAGCTGGGGGGCTGAGCAGAAAGGGGTCTCCCCAAACAAAGCCGGGCGCCCCACCCCACCCCCCTGCCACACCCACCCCAAACAGCCATGTCTGCCAGCTCACGTACTGGGGTTTTTTATCTCGTTGCTCAGCGCCATCAGCCGGTCCAGCTCTGCAGGAAGAGAGCATGCCGTGGGCGTGGACTCCGGCCCCGACGTGCCCGCGGTTAGGAGGCTGCCCAGCAGGGGGCGCCTCACATTGAACCAGAAGGGAGAGGAGGCGAGGTGGCCCCACGAGCCAGTGGCCACTGACCAGGGACCACGCACACCTGCCAGGGCCCAGCTCGTGGGCGGGGCACGTGGTGCAGGGCATGTGGGTGGGGCCAGACTGGGCGGGGCATGTGGGTGGGGTGTGGGGTAGGGCACAATGAGTTCCCCCTTGCTCCCCGTGGGCCTGGCATCCGTGTGAGGATGTGCGGCTAGTGCGCCCCCCGCTGCCCACACCGCCGAGTGCAGGATGAGGACAGCCTGGGAGCTGGTGTCATTTCTGTGAACGGGGGCTTCTCCACACGGTCTCCATTCCCCCCCCCCAACACCCCTGTTCCCAGGGAAACGCATCCTTGGCCTCAGAGCCCCCGCTCCCGCCCGCACGCCTACCTGCCTCGTCCAGCACGAAGCTGGAGGACACCCCGTCCG